>NC_091323.1:10216541-10218288 GCF_038502225.1 Cherax quadricarinatus | reverse complement strand
GAGAAGAAATGCCAGCTGCTCTAAGCTACATCAATCACCAGCTGAGAGCTATATCAGCTTGGGGAAATAGATGGCAAGTAACATTTGCACCTGAGAAAACGCAAATGATGATTGTCTCTAGGCACCATGATGGTAATGCTGGTGCAGTAGTAAGGATGAATGGGAGGATGTTGGCACCTGGAGAAGAAGTTGATATCCTTGGGGTGAAATTTGACTTCAAGCTAACCATGAAGAACCATGTTGTAAATCTTGCAAACAAGGCAGCCAGGAAGCTTACAGCACTTCGCCGTATCTCCCATCTGCTTGACAGTAGGGGTTGCAAGATCCTGTACGAGGCACAAGTACGCTCACACCTTGAGTATGCTCCACTTTCTTGGTTTGCCTGCCCCCCCTCTCATCTGCGACTGCTTGACAGAGTAGAGAACAGAGCAAGACGTCTCATCTCTCGCCTGGACCCATCCTGGATAGATCTGTCATTTCAGCAGAGCCTTCAACATAGGAGGGATGTGGGTGGCCTTACTGTTATGTACAAGGCCAATATTGTCAAAATACCACACTTGGATCCACATCGAGGACAGCGTGAAACAAGCTTTTATGCCACAAGACGGGCAGAAAGCAGCAACTTCACTCTGGCTGTACCCTTCTCCAGAACATCACTCCATCTGAGATCATACATACCCAGAATGACTAGAGTATGGAACACATTCGTACAGCATAATGATGTCAACGAGATAAAGTCAGTTGATCAAATGAAAATGCTGGCCCACAGATGGCTCCAACTTCATCCTGTTTCCTACTTGTATGTCTCATAACAATAAAAATGCTTTCAAATGAGCTGATGTAGGTAACAGCTCTTAGCTTGCCAATAAAGTTAGGAATCCTTAATCTGTAAATAGCTGTCAATAAAGATAGGGATCCTTAACCTTGTCAAACCCTGTGTAAAAAAAAAAAAAAAAAAAAAAAAAAAAAAAAAAAAAAAAAAAAAAAAAAAAAAAAAAAAGAGAGAGAGAGAGAGAGAAAGAGAGAAAAGGCTGTGGGCCCAGAAAAGTTGAGCCCAAGATTGCTGAGAAGATGTGCAGACCAGCTAGCAGCACCTCTAACTCGCATCTTTCAGCACTGCCTAGTACAGTGTAAATGGCCCTCTCTATGGAAAGAGGCAAATGTAGTCCCTGTTCACAAAAAGAAGAGCAGAGCAAAAATCAGCAACTACAGACCACTGTCACTTCTGTCAATCATCTCAAGACAAATGACAGAGTTTTTTGATCGTCAATATGGCTTCAGGAAAGGTTACTCTGCTGCTGATCTGTTGTTAAACCTCTCCACTAAGTGGCACCAGTCACTGGATGAATCCAAAGTCAGCTGTGTGGTAGCACTGGACATTGCTGGCGCTTTCGACCAGGTGTGGCACCAGGGCCTCTTAGCAAAACTTCAAGCACTGGGAATTGCAGGCTCTACGCTATGTCTCCTCAGTGATTACCTTCATGGTAGATCTCTAAGTGTAGTTCTCAATGGAACAGAATTAGCAAGACATCCTATTGGGGCAAATGTTCCACAAGGAAGCGTGCTGGGACCATTGTTATGGAATGTCTACTTCAACGACCTTCTTCATCTCATCCCAGAATCACATGAATATGCAGACGACTGTACACTGACATTCACTTATCCAAGAGAAGAAATGCCAGCTGCTCTAAGCTACATCAATCACCAGCTGAGAGCTATGTCAGCTTGGGGAAATAGATGGCAAGTA
>NC_091323.1:10209041-10211541 GCF_038502225.1 Cherax quadricarinatus | reverse complement strand
GGGAACTGTCATAGGACACTCTTGATTTGTTGGTGAGAAGATTGGATGGTCAAGGGACCCCATTCTACTTACTGTTTGCTCGGAGCCGGCATAGAACCCTTCGTTTTCATTAAAACATATTGTTTAATTGAAGCAGGGATCGAGCCCTCTGGTTTATTTACAGTTTGAGCGGAGAAGGAATTGAACCCTCCGTTTTCTTTAATACCCGTTTCATTTCCCCTGATAGCTTAAGTTATTCTTGCAAGTATGGATGAATACCAGTTTTGGATGAATGCTGGAAGTAAGTTAGGAATAACAGGGAAAAATTTAGAATCTTTCATTAGTGCAAAGATCCAGGAAAGACTTGAAAGAGAGAGAATTGAGAGAGAAGAAAGACAGTTACAAAGGGAAAGAGAAGAGAAAAAGGAGAGAGAGAGAATCGAAAGAGAAGACAAAAAGGAGCGTGATAGACTTGATCGTGAGAAGAGAGCAAGAGTACGTGAGGAACAGATTAAATTAAGGGAACTTGAAGAAAGAGCAAAGGACAGAGAATATGAGTTAAGGGAAAGAGAAAAGGATCGCGAGCTCGAACAAACTCGCCTTGAATTAGAGAATAAGAAGTTAACTTTCTCACAACAGCAATTAGATGAAGGAGTAATGGAACAACGTGCAGCTAGTGCACATATTCCAACACCTAATTTACCTCCCTTCACAGAGGGGGAAGACATAACTTCTTACATTATCAGGTTTGAAAATACCGCTACCCTCTGTGAATGGCCTGCTGACACCTGGGCTACCAGGTTAGGAATGTTATTTTCTGGTACTGCTTTGAATATCTATGCAACTTTGTCGCAGGATATCATATGTAATTATAACCTACTAAAGAAGGCAATCCTTAAAGCATATCAAAAAACCACTAATTCTTACAGGAAAGATTTCAGGTATGCCACCTTACAGCCTGGCCAGAACTTTCAACAGTTACAGGTAACACTCTTTCGTTTGTTCGACTTTTGGATAGAGAGTTCAGGAATTGATCACAGTTATGAATCTCTTCGAGACTTCATGGTTGCTGACCAGTTCCTGACAGCTCTTCCTCACCAGATACGAACATTCATTAGAGAACGTAACCTGATTAAAGCTGAGGAAGTTGCTGAGGCTGCTGACCTATATGCTGAGGCTCACAATTCCTATAAAGACCTAAAGGGATCGAACCCTAAGGGCAAGGGTTCATCAGACCTTAAGAAATCAAAGCCTCTAGTGGAAAGTAAAATGACTTCTTTTATTCCTGTTTGTCATTTGTGTGGTGTTAAGGGACATAAACGTCCAGATTGTCCTTCTAAGAAGGTCCAAAAAGTTGGAAGATGTTTTAAAGACTGTAATGACCAAGCACCCTTCTGTTCAGGAACAGTTAATGGACTTAATGTATCTACCATTTTACGAGACACTGGATGCACATGTATAGTCATTTCTGATAAGCTGTTCCCTAACCTTAAAGAAACTCATTCCTCTGCTATACTTTCAGACTACTTGGGCCGTACGGACACTTTTCCTACCATCCGTTGTTACATTAGGTCTAAATGGTTCACAGGTTGGTCTGAAGCCGTACTAGCTCCCATCACTTCTTGCTCCGTACTAATAGGTAATGTAAAAGGTGCCATTCTTCCTTCTGAGGTTGACCTTTCATCAACAAATGTGGATATAAGTGTTTCAGATCCTCTTCCTGTAGAGTCGGAGAAGCCCCTCGAAAGTTCAGATGAGACAATGTCTCGTGAGATTCATGTGGGATTAAAAACCAGTGATGCTACTCTCGAAAGCGAGGTAGTAGGATCACCGGTTCACTTGTTAGATGAAAGTGAAGATATCACCTCCGATACCATAAATGTCTTGACTAGGGCTCAGACCAAAGCCCATGCTTCCCCTACTCTCCATCCTTTGATTTTCCCTGACTTTAAGCCTTTAGACATATCGAAGGACTCCTTTGTCAATTTGCAACGTAATTGCCCTTCTCTTCAGAATTGCCATAATGCTGCTAAACAAAATCAAGTTATCCAAAGGAAAAACTTTTCATATAAATTTGAATATATAAAAGTTATCTTGTACAAGTCAGTATTCAAATTAAATTCAGATGAGACAGACTATTCCATCTTAGTTGTTCCAAGTCAATGCAGAGAGACTGTTCTTAAAATGGCTCATGACCTGCCAGTGGCCGGACATTTCTCGCATCGTAAAACTTTAAATAAAATTAGGGAAACCTATTTTTGGCCTAAAATGTCCTCAGATGTCACTACTTATTGTAGATCGTGTAAAGTTTGCCAACTGTCATCCTCCCGAGGTACCAGGCGAGTACCTATGGTCAAAATGCCAATCTTTACGGTACCGTTTGAAAGAGTAGCTATTGACATCGTTGGTCCTTTATCTCCACTTTCATCTGGGGGACATAGATATATATTAACATTAGTTGATTATGCTTCGAGTTTCCCTGAAGCCGTTCCCTTAAAGACCATAACTACTACAGAGGTGG
>NC_091323.1:10171541-10204041 GCF_038502225.1 Cherax quadricarinatus | reverse complement strand
TATACAGCACAAGGCAGCACTGCACTATGCTATACTGCACAATCCATCACTACACTACACAACACTAGAGAACACTACACTTCACAAGACAGCACTGCACTACAATACTCAACACTACACTTCACAAGACAGCACTGCACTACAATACTCAACACTACACTACACTACGCAACACTTCATTTATCAACACTACACTAAACTACACTACACATGACATCATTACACTACACTACACAACAGTACACTACACATCACTACATTACACTACACAACACTACACTACACAACACTTCATTAATCAACACCACACTAAACTACACTACACAACACTACACTACACTACACAACACTTCATTAATCAACACTACACTAAACTACACCACACATGACATCATTGCACTACACAACACTACACTACACAACACTTCATTAATCAACACTACACTAAACTACACTACACATGACATCATTGCACTACACAACACTACACTACACTACACAGACTATATTACACTACACAACACTACACTACACAGCACTACATTACACTACACAACACTACACTACACTACACAACACTTCATTAATCAACACTTCACTAAACTACACTACACATGACATCATTACACTACACAACACTACAGTACACAACACTTCATTAATCAACACTACACTAAACTACTCTACACATGACATCATTACACTACACTACACAGCACAACATCACACTACAGAACACTACACAGCACAAAACAACATTTTAATATGGTACACTACAAAACACTGCACAACACTACACTTCACTACACTACTCAACACTAAGCTACACTATACTACACAACACTACACTACATTACACGTCCCTACATGACTCTAAACTACTTGGCACATGAGAGCATTACACTAGAAAACACTACACTACACAACACAGCACTGCACTGCACTACACTACACAACACTACACAACACTACACTACACTACACAAGAGAGCACTACATAACAATACACAACAGTACACTACACTATTCAAGGGAGCACTATACTACACTACACAACACAGTACTACAATGCACTGAACAACTCTATGCAACACTACACTACACTTCAATAGACAGCACTACAGTACACTATATTTGTCAACACTACACTGCACTACACATGACAGCACTACACTATGCAACACTTCATTGCACTACTCAACACTACACTACACTAGATACCACTACACAGCACTTCACTACACATGTTATGTCTTCATGTTGTTATGAGCAATTGCTCATAACATGACGGAATAACAATCTCCTCATTAAAAACTTAAGAATCTTCTCATAGCAACACATGAAACTCCTTATAACAACATAAGAAACTTCTAATAATAATAACATAAATTCCTTATATTAACAACTACTCCTAACAACTTAAACCTTCAATTCAAGATCCTCGTAACTTCTTATTACACTTTTCTTGCGTCTCCAAGCGTCTTTTCTTAGCTCTCTCCTTCATATCAGCTTGTATGACTTTATTCTCTTGATCAACAAACATTGCTGATAACATTCTATTGTGTTCAAGGATTTCTTTCTTTTCTTGGAGAATTTCCTGCCACAGGATTTTCTCATTTTCCATTTTCTTCTTCCATTTTCTAATTTCCTCTAGAAACAATTGTTGTTGTTCATCTTTTGTGATCTAGTTGAGACAATGAATTCAGGTGAAAGAATCAAACAGATGGAGGTGGGGCTCGAACCCACGTTCTTTATGTTGCAGAGTCAGATGCTTTACCAACTCGGCCATGGGGGTACCATTGGAAAAGTATCGAAATTGATATTTATTCTACAATATTTCGTCAGAGCCATCAACTGAAACTCAACTGATGACTGAACAATGATTGTCAGGAAGCGATGACTGAAGTGTAGTGACAATTATGAAGTACTGACTTGTGTAGTGTAGTGTAGTGTAGTGGTGTAGTGAAGTGCTTTGTAGTGATGTGTAGTGAAGTAGATGTGTACAGTGTTGATGATAGCAGTGTTATGATTGTAGATGAGTTGTGAATTGTGAAGTATGGTTTTGGATGAAGAGTAATGAGGTAGATATGTAGTATTGGTAGATATGTTTTGTAATGATTGAAGATTGCTAGTGTAGTGATGGCTGATGTGTGGTTTTCTAGGAGTAGTTGTGTAGTGATTCTAGATGTATACTGATGGTATTTGAGAAGTAAAATAATTATAAACACATAGTGTAGTGATGTTTTGTGTATAATGATGTGTAGAACAGTTTTGTTTGGTGTGTTGAGTAGTCATATCACATGTGTAGTGATGATAAATGCCATGTGATGGAAGATGTACATTTTTTTAAAGTAAATGTGTAGTGTAGTGATTGATGTACAGTGCAGGAATGGAAGATGTATAGAGATAGTAAATATGTCTTGATGGTAGATGTGTAGTGAATTATTGATATGCCTATATTCATGTTAAATGTGTAGTGACAGGAGATGTGTATTGTATTTATGATAGGTGTGTAGCGACTATAGATGTGCAGTTGCATTATAATAGATGGGTAGTGTATTGATGGTGGATATGTAGTGATGGTAAATTTGCTGAGTAGGGGTTATTGATATGTAGTCATTGTAGATGTGTATTGTATTTATATTAGTTGTGTAGTTTATCCAGATATGTAGTTTAGTTATAATAAAAGCGTAGAGTAATGATGGTGGATATGTAGTGATGGAAAATTTTAAGAACAATGATAATTGATGAATAGTGATGGTAGGCGTGTATTGTTTTCATGGTAGGTGTGTAGTTTAATTATAATATATATGTACTGTGATAATGGTGGATATAGAGATGATAAATTTATAGAGTAGTGATAACTGATGTTTAGTGATGGATACTGTAGTGATGGTAGATGCTTTGTGTGTTGATTGAAGATGTATTGTAGTGACAGAAGAAGCATAGTCATAGTAGATGTTAACAAAAAAACTCGATTGCTAATAAGCTAAGAGATCTCCAGTGAATACTAGAAAGGACTGCCCTTCTAGCATCCAGCCTGTTACTGGGTTTTCGTAACAATTAGTCAGTATCCTTGTCCAATTATCCATTAGAATTAATAGTGCTTCAGGATTACATCTGGTAGGCTACTAACTAGAGAAATTAAATTTAATAAATTTATTAATTAAGTTGTCTAGGCGTATATCAAATTATATTAAATTAATCACAGTAATCAAAATAATATTAATCACCGGCAGGCCGGACTTGAGTCCTGGAGATGGGAAGTACAGTGCCTGCACTCTTAAGGAGGGGTGTTAATGTTGCAGTTTAAAAACTGTAGTGTAAAGCACCCTTCTGGCAAGACAGTGATGGAGTGAATGATGGTGAAAGTTTTTCTTTTTCGGGCCACCCTGCCTTGGTGGGAATCGGCCAGTGTGATAAAAAAAAAAAAAAAAAAATAATCACTTCTCTCGTGTACAGTATTATTGTGCTGAAAGCACATATTACATATTTATGTCTTAAGTACCGTCTGGTACATTTAATAATACAATATACAAATAAGTTTGTGTGTATGTGTCTAAGTGCTCTAAGTAGTTCACTATGTCTCATGACTCGACTAGACTTAAACAAGTGACTGACAAAGTCCTCACATAAACTAACTTCTTGACCAATTGGCAATCAGAACAGTCTGCTTGAATAATAAAAAGAATGCTAAGCCCAATAGCAATATAACAAGCAAAAGCGACACAGAATCAGGAACAAGGAGATAATATAACGATGCTAAGTAGGGACCATCAGCAGATCCTCCACAAGTCACCAAACTCCCATACTACTGAATCTAAGTTCAGCATAAGAAAATCCCCGACTGTGATAGTACACAGATACAAGTACAAATTAGGTCAGAAGCTACAACTCAGAACCTGAGTTGCTCAGAGTGTCCATGTGACACACAACCTCAGTACAACGTCGAAAATCACTAAGTCTAGACAATGTTCTCTGAACAGATTTCTACAGAAACAACAAGAAAGCTACAGAGACGATCTTCCAACAAGGGCCAATAAGTGAGAGTTACGCACTTGTCAGGAATACGTCCAACCACCAAGCGAGTCTAGAACAGACTGAATAATTCAGGCGAGGTGTGAACACCCCCTTCCCCATCGATCACGTGATAGCTCTGTGGACAGTCACTGCCGAGCAACACATAGAAGCCGGCAGAGTAACGAGCCACAAGCGATAATTACAGTAGTTAGACAATCAAGACTTGAACTATGAGCACATAATGTTACATCCTACCTAATAATATAACTAAGTCAAATAATAATATAAAACAATATATTTACGATTTAGCTATTATCGCAAATATAAGCAATATAAAATTATATGAAAAGGTAATATACATTATATACATATACATGATATACATCATATACATTGTGACCCATTCAGGGGTTGCAACACCCCCCAACACGACAAATGGTCGCAATAGGAGTTGCATTAATGTCTTTCACATTATTACTGATTACTCATATCACTTTAATAATACAATTTAATATAAAAATAAATGAGAGTCAATCTTGTGCCAAGCACTTCTATAATTTCACAGTGTCTATATCACTATAAGTTAAACCCCTAGTACTAGGGCAGTACACAGTATCGTATCTCTGCATACTCGTGGTTATATACATCAGTGTAGAGACAGGATAGCGTAGACAAGCATGACACGTTGAGGCTCGATCATAGCAGAGGAGACTACATATAAACAATAGTCTTGTGTGATAGACAGGAGACAGCATTCCACTCTTAAGTAGTGGTTGTGGAATGCTATGCAGTATGGACATTTGAGTATGAAACAGCTTAAGGAGTGTAGTGAGGGGGGTGTGCAGCAGGACAGTGTTCCGCCATGCAATAACATCGCCCACACAACACTACCCACTCAACACTCAGCTTCTGTCTCCAACTGTTTCCTCACACACATATCATCACTACTGTGAATATATAAAAACATAATTAGACATGAGTATATATAATTAACATGGGCTGGAGAGATTGTGTTACTTTACTGCATTTGACATAGCAAGTAACAAAAGATATTTGGGCATAAAATTACATTAATTTAATGTAACTGATAATTATTAAGGACGTGACAGAGCGTCAGCAAGTACATTACAATGACCACTTATATGTTTTATACTAATAGAGTAAGGTTGGATTCTGAGTGCCCACCTCATGATCCAAGCATTTTTACTATTCATAGTATTTATATAAGTGAGTGGATTGTGGTCTTAAAAAAACATTAATTTTAAATGGGGAAGTGCCCAAATACACGTCAAAATGTTCCAAAGACACCACAAGAGCTAGAGCCTCTTTCTCAATAGTGGCATAATTTTTCTGGTGTCGTTTGAGCTTAGATGAATAGTAACATATAGGATGGAGAATATCAGTGGATGTTGACTGTTGGAGCAGCACAGCACCCACTGCATAACCACTCGCATCTATATGTAAAAAGAAAGGAAGATTGAAATTAGGACTCTTCAACACAGGAGCAGAGGAGAGCAAACGTTTCAATCTTTTGAACGAGTCTGAACAATCTCTAGTCCAGATGAACTGAACTTTGCTGCTTGTGAACACAATGAGAGGTGTAGGTGGAGGTGTGTGTGCTGGCTTGCCTGTCACTTGACACGTGGCAATGTCGCACATGATCAGCTACTGTTTCCTTCATCTTTGGCCAAGTAAAATGTTTTGCAAGTTTACCGAGTGTCTTCTTGACACCCAAATGTCCTTCAATGGAACTATTGTGAGCAAAATCAATGGCTTGTTCATGAAATGTAACTGGTAACACTACGAGATGCTTGACTGTGGTGGAAACACTATCAGCTGACAACTTATATGTATTTTCTCCATCAGTACACCGTTACTATAATAGTAACAATTATCGAGATCCTTTGCTTCACTCTCAGTAACTGCTATATCTCTCAGTCTTTCCAGTGACTGATCAACAAACTGACTAGGTTGATGACAGGGGGGAGTCAGTGTTAATGATCCTAGGCACAGAACACCACTGAGCAACATATTCAAGCCCAAATCATTGTCATCCACTAACTCAACAGGAGACAAGAATGGTTGCTGAATCTTTGACATAGCTCTAGTAACTGCGCTGAGAGGAACTAAAATAGGCGTTTCTCTACAAGCTTCAATGGCATAATTATCATCAGTGTTATTATCAGTCACAAGTGGTTCTTTACATATACCAGCATGAAAGATATCGTTCTCTATCAACAAGTCCACTGACCTGATAGGAAATACACCACTTGATATACCAGCTGAAATATAACCAGTATAATAGCTTGTTTCAATGTAAACTTTGTGCAGAGGTACTCTTATAACAGCCCCACCATAGGCTTCTAACAATACATCTATCTTGCAATAGGTATCATCAGTTATGGGCAGTATATCTTCTCTTAATAACGTGAGATAACTGCCAGTGTCTCTGAAAGTAATTATCTCAGTTAGATGTGATTCGTCAAATCCTACTTTACCACTCGATAAGTAAGGACTCATCACTGAACGAATCTTTTCGTCAGATACACTTTCTGACGCTAGTCATCTATCCTGAGTAATATTATCTAAAACAGTGGGATCAGAGGTATTACTAGAATTTTGGTGCCCTTGCTGCTCGGAAGAGGATACGACTTGTGTGGGGGTGCCAGCCGCACGACTACTTCTTGTATCTCTTTCTAACTTATAGCAATACTCTCTAGCATGTCCTTTTCTGTTACAATAGGTACATTTAACTTTCTTCTTCTTGATATCAGATTTCTGTCTAGCCACAGAGACAGATTCAGGATTGTGAGTTTTCCTGGCAAAGGTACGAGAAGGCAAATCAGGCAAATCAGGCCGGCACTGAGCAGCTGATTTAGGTTGCCAATTTCTAGGACAATTTTTAGTTACCTCATTTCTCTGTGTTTTAGAGCGTACAAGTTTGTGAGAAATCTCGTAATTGTCTGCTAATGCTGCAGTTTCCAGAATATCCGAGGTAGTATGATCGATCAGATATTCTTCTATATCAGCAGACATACAGTTGTAAAACTCCTCTTCAAGTAACAACTGAACAAGGCTGTTGTAGTTGCTGCACTTGGCAGACCTACACCATCTTTCAAATGCAACTTTTTTCTCACTAGCAAACTCTACACAAGTTTGATCTTGCCGTCGTTGAGCTGTACTAAATGCACGTTGATAACTTAAAAGCAACAAGTTATATGTCTCTAGAATAGTTTGCTTGACAGCATCATAACTAATGTACTTGACAAATGGTAAAGCAGCAGTACAAGTTTGAGCTCTTCCTGTCAAAGCTGTGTGCAACAAGGTAGCCCAATGCTTACATGGCCAGTTCATAGCATGTGCCTGGTTCTCAAACACATCAAAATACGTGTCTAAGTCACACATTAAATGTGTCCTGTGATCTATCAGTCTGTTGTCTTCCAAGACGGACATTTTCTCTCTGGAAATCTTCTTCACCACCCCTCCACACTTCTCCACCACCCCTCCACACTTCTCCATCCCTCCACACTCCTCCACCATCCTCCACACTCCTCCACCACCCCTCCACACTCCTCCACCACCCATCAACACTCCTCCACTACCCCTCCACACTCCTCCAATACCCGTCCACACTCCTCCTCCATCGCTCCACACTTCTCCACCACACCTTCACACTTCTCCACCACCCCTCCACTCTCCTCCACCACCCTTCCACACTCCTCCACCACCCATCCACGCTTCTCCACACTCCTCCACCACCCCTATACACTCCTCAGCCATCCTTCCACACTCCTTCACATCCCATCCCACCACCCTTCCACACTTACCCACCAACCCTTCACTCTCCACCACCCATCCACACTCCTCTACTATCCACTCCACATTCTTTCACTATCCCCTAAACACTCCTCTACTATCCCCTCCACACTTCTCCACTATCTCCTCCAGACTTCTCCACTATCCCCTCCTCTCTCCTCCAATATCCCCTCATCACTCCTCCTCCATCCCTCCACAATCCTCCACCACCTTTTTACACTCCTCCACCCCTCCTCCACATTCCTCCAATACCCTCCACACTAATCCTCAACTTGTCCACACTCCTCCACCACCCCTCCACACTCGTCCACCACTCCTCCACACTCCTCCACCACCACTCCACACTCCTCCACCACTCCTCCACACTCCTCCTCCACACCTCCACAATTTTCCACAACCCCTCCACACTTCACCACTCCTACACACTCCTCCACCACCCCTATACACTCCTCAGCCATCCTTCCACACTCCTTCACATCCCATCCCACCACCCTTCCACACTTACCCACCAACCCTTCACTCTCCACCACCCATCCACACTCCTCTACTATCTGCTCCACATTCTTTCACTATCCCCTAAACACTCCTCTACTATCCCCTCCACACTTCTCCACTATCTCCTCCAGACTTCTCCACTATCCCCTCCTCTCTCCTCCAATATCCCCTCATCACTCCTCCTCCATCCCTCCACAATCCTCCACCACCTTTTTACACTCCTCCACCCCTCCTCCACATTCCTCCAATACCCTCCACACTAATCCTCAACTTGTCCACACTCCTCCACCACCCCTCCGCACTCGTCCACCACTCCTCCACACTCCTCCACCACCACTCCACACTCCTCCACCACTCCTCCACACTCCTCCTCCACACCTCCACAATTTTCCACAACCCCTCCACTCTTCACCACTCCTACACACTCCTCCACCACCCCTCCACACTCCACCACCCCTCCACACTCCTCCACCACCACTCCACGCTACTCCACCACCCCTCCACTCCTTCACTACCCCTCCACACTCCACCACTCCTCCACACTCCTCCACCCAACTCGACTCTCCTTTACTAACCCTCCGCACTCTTTCACCACCCTTCCACACTCCTCCACTACCCCTCCACACTCCTCCACAACACATCCTCACTCCTCCACCATCCTTCCATTCTTCTCCACCACCTGTCCACACTCCTCCACTGTCAGCATAGTTGCTGATCCCTGTATTCCCTGCGTTATATAGCATAGCATATTAGTATCATCCATGTGCTTTAGATAGGAGATCCCTTGTAGGCCTGTGACTTTGTGTGACGTCACGGGATGCTCATGTGTAGGCTCGTGCCTCTGCCCCGGTCTCACTCGGCGGCAGACCATTCAGCAGACAGGCAAGGCAGCAGGCTCCATCCCTCATCATCTCAGTCTGACAATATAAGTTACCATCCAACAAGTGTGTCTACCTTCAACCTACGATATCTCCATTTAAGAACCCTTACGATAAATGGTGGCATCGGAGGGCCTGTAATTCTGACGATTACAGCGATATCTGGAGATAAATTTCGACCGAGCCGGCCATCTTGTGAGTAGGCCTACCGAGGTTAACGCCAGCCTGCTACCTCAAGCCAGTTCTCCCGCCCAAGCTCCTACCAGCTTCTACATTATTCACTGGTCAGTCTCTTTGTATTAGTGTATCTGCTTATTTGCATCACTCCCGAGGGGTTGACCCGAGTTTGCAAAATAAGCCAGTTTCCAGTCTGTGGTGGGGGAGTCAGAACAACGGAGTCCTAGTCCAGCCTAGCCTACCCCATCCAATTCTTTTGCCTGCCAAGTCAGCTTCCACCTCTGCTGTGCTCATCGTGTGAAGTTGTCAAGCTATTCTGTGTGAAGGGTTAAGATAAGCCATCTACGAACTAACCCAGGTGTCTTACCCCAGTACTCGAGTAAGCCACGTGAGTAGTCTTCATCGCTTGTGATTCAAGCTCCAAGCCATTCCGAGTGCTCTTTTTCATCCTTGTGGTGTTGTAGTATTTCGTGGGTTTGTTTTTAAGCCGGTCGGCTTAGAAATATTTTCGCGGCAGTGTGGTCGTTCTCAGTGAGGCTTACGCCGTTCAACCCATAGACCCAACCACTCACGATCACGTGTGTCTCACCATTGCCGGTCTTAGACGCCTCAGCCATTTCCCACTCACCTACTTCATCAGTGTTTTGGTGCACTGCTAAGGGTTGTAGCACCATATTTTAAGGACCACATAGGGGGTCAAGAGCTAGAGTGTGTTCGCGCCACCTTTATAAAGCCTCCTGTGTGTGTCATTCTTCGATGTAAGCGCAATTCTACGATCACCTGTGCAGAGGACAGCAGCAAGACGACATAAACATTCCTCTACTCTCCACTATCATCAGCCTCATTTTTCGCCAAGTCGTTACAGCGATAATATTTTTTTTCATAGAGACATTTGCGAGTGTTGAGACATTTCTTTTGTGTTTCCAGTGATTTTTCTCTTAGTGACATTCAGTGACTCTTGATCAGACTCAGTGTTTATCATGTACTGATTGCAATATTCTTTTTTTTCTCTTCTTAATTCAATGTTAATTTTCGTGCTATTATTTTATGTCTGTTGTGTTGTGTGTCTTTTTATACACTTGAAGTAAGTACTTAGTGTTTTTCCTTTGCTGTGTGTGCAACATATGAGCAATATAGAACTTGTGTTTACACTTCAGAATCACCTTGTGTTCTCAGTATTCCAGTGAAGTATTTCAGTAATTTTTTCACCTCATATTCTGCATCACAACTCAGTGTTGTCTGTTATATTTTTTTTCTTCCCAGCTTTTGTGTATTTTTGTTTTGTTCCCTGTGTGTTGAACATTCTTGTGTTCATATTCTTTCATGTAGCCAGTGTCTAATTTGTCTTATTTCCACAGACAATAGTGCCATTATTTTGTGCAAGCAAGAAATCATTTTTTTACAAAATTTTTTCACACATCAAGTTTCATTGCAAGAAAATTCTAGTACTGTGTTTATGTTGATGTGTTGTGTTCTGCATCACTGTAAGTGTTCAAACTTTTTTTGTTATGTGTTTTAGCACCTATTATTTTTTGTTTTATTGAACAAATTCACTCTTAGTGCAATTTTTAAGTTCTTCTTTTAAAGTAAATTGTTCTTTTGCTTGTTAAGTGTTGTTTAGCTGCAGTTAAGAGTTAAAGTGTTCATTCCTTGATATATTTCTTTTCTTGTGTGTGTAATAATTTTTTTATTATTGCACATTGACTCATTTTGCAATAATTCTTGTGCAAATATTGTGTTGCTATTAAAGTTTCCTTGCAGAAAATTTTATGAAGTACTTGTTGACTAGCAACTGTTAATTTGAAATATTGCACAGTTTATTACAGTGCAGTTTCTTATGCTCTGTTCTGTGCATAGTATTTTATTCTGTCTGTGTCATTTTATTTTATTTCAGTGAATTGTGTCTCTGTTTTAATTTTTGCACAAGTTTATTGAGTCCATTTTATCATTTTATTGTGTATTTAACTGTTGCATTGAAAGTAAAGACAACTCACTGTGCCATCCATTCAATTTAAAGTAAAAGTTGAGCAAATTAGATTTGAGTAAAGTACAAGTTCTCTCGATTTTCAGTGTTTGTTAAGTTGCATATTTTTCTTGTGTGAGTTCTTTGCTTACTGTGTAACCTGTCAATTTTTAATTACTTATGCAGAATAGTTAAGGATTTTTTTTTCCTTCCCATTTAAGTTCACTGTGTTGTGTGTTCCTCAGTTATCATTTTCTTTTGTTCTCTAAATTCTTGTTTTACATTTTGCAAACATGTCTCAAGTTTTCTCAAGTGATGCCTCAGCACATGCTGCTAGTACAACCATTAATTTGTCAGCCCAAAATTCGAGTAACTCCTTATCAAACGATAGACATACTCAGACTTCTAGCCTGCGTAATTTCAGTCATGATCCGTATGATGCTATGCCATTGTTCAATGGTGACCCAGACAACCTTGAAGGTTGGTTTACCGCAGTTAGAGCCAGAGCTAATGCTTCAGTTGATGGTTTCCCATCTGAGAGTTTTTTAATAAGTATGGGAAAGGAGAGTCTAGCCCGTTCTCCAGCAGCCTCAAATGTATTTAACTTAATTCGTATGAAGGACTTCCAAGATCTAACCAGGTGGCAAGATTATGAACAGTTAATTCGCAATTATCTTGAACCGGTGCGAGAAACCGATCCGTTCGTTGTTCTCAAGGAATTAGTTTGCACAGCTCCGAGACCAGAAGAGTCATTAGATGAGTTTTATCTTCGTCTTCATAACCTAATGTCCTCATTTGTTAAAGCAGGTCAAAATTCAAAGTACCTTAAAGATAGTGATAAACCAGCCCTTGATGGGTTTGCCAAATTAGCTGCATTTGGAGTTATTAAACAACTAATGCCACCGACATCTAAGTATGTGTACAATTCAAGTCCGCTAGATGCTACTATGGGACCGCTTAAAGCTCTAATCCATGTACGAAATTTGTGTCCCGAGGGAACCTTCCCTTATCGTAGGTCTATGCCAAACACCTTGTCCAATCCTGTACCTCCTCTAGTTTGTGCTACTACCAAACCTCCCAACCGCAATCACTCGCGCCCATCATCCAAAGCAAGTGTTAAGAGCCATCATTCCCGTAGCACCCGTAGTACGTACAGTAACCACAGTCAAAGAATTTGCTACAATTGTGGTTTCCGTGGCCATATCGCTATTAATTGTTATGACAGTCGTACTGATGATGAGTACCAGTCAGATCTTCCCTACTGTACTTATCATAGAATTCATGGACATGACACATCTGAGTGCAATGCTCTCTACAATATGCAGTACTCTAGATCTTTCCGTGGCCGTTCCAACCGCAGAGCCAGGAGAGGAAACAGACGTCGTGGTTCACAATCTAACCAGAACCAGGCTCATTCTTCCAATTCGGGGGAATTAGAGCACCCCAGTCAAACCGTCCCATGGTGACGGTAGGTGAAAATGAGTACACCATCCCTGTTCACAATTCCTTTGAAGCCTTAAGCAGTCTCGAGAATGATAATCCTGCTGATAATGTTGCTTCACACGTCTCTGACGTAGAGGAATTTGGGGATGAAGTAGAAAATGCCTTCTCCGATGGCAACTCACCTTCCTGTTTGCATATAACTCCTAATGTAACGATTGGTCCATTAGTACAAGCTTCTGTCCATAATGCACCCGTTCATGTGTTTATGGACTCTGGTGCGCAGGTTAATATCATTAGGTCTAGCTTGTTTAAAGAGAAGCGGTTACGACGTGTCCTCCTCGTTGAACCAACTACTGTAACCTCCCTTAGTGGAGTAGCTGGTTCCCTTCTGCGAGTCCGAGGTCAGACTTCGCTTACCTTTACTATCCAAGGCAGAGACTTTACTGCTGCTTTTCTTGTTGTCGACCAGATTACTTTCCCTGGTGACCTTCTTCTGGGATTTGCTTCCATGCGAGACTTACGCATTGTGCTCGACCCGTACCGATGGCATGCCCAAATTGACGACTTGATCGTTCCATTCTGGGGTTACCAGCTTGGATCAGAAATCTGTCATACTGCTGCAGAGTATGATGTACGCATTAAGTCCTTACAAGCCAATGCATTCTCCAGTAGCGTACCCAAGCGGTCAGGCACTGGTAATTCTGTCACTCCCATCAGTGTTCCACCTATACCTTCAGACTTGCAGGATAGTGTTCCGTTGCCTCAGGTGTCCGAGGACACTCAGACTGCCTTGAGTGCACAGCCTATCCCTGCAATGACTGCTAGTTCGATTAGTAGTTTCTCCAAAGGGGATGCCTTGTCAGAAAACGATTACTTGGAACTAGTAATGCCATCTCTTGTTGATGTCACATGCCGTTTGCAGAAAGACGTCTCTGTTGCGGCTAGTGCTCTCACTAGAGTGTCTTTTGTTGTTCCTAATGTTCCAGATGGTGATAACGTCCTAGTTGACAGTGATTCCTGCAAGGTCAAAGGTTTATTTGTTGAACCTTCCTTACTCATTGTAAGAGACAGTAAGATCCATTTACTCCTTGCTAACACTTTGGGTCACAGTGTTCGTCTCAGAGCAAATACCAACCTCGTTGACCTAGTTCACTATCCTTACCCTGTTCAAGTACAGGATGACGTGCCACCTGACCAGTGGGTCGGTGCTATTTCTACCGGGGAGACCTCATCCACTTCACCGGATCAATCTGTTTCACCAGTTGAGGAGAAAGACTTAGCTCCCACTGACTTCCCAGATGAAGTCAAGCGTTTGTTGACTCTGCTGAACAAACGTCGTGAAGCCATTGCCTTACCAGGTGAGAAGATGGGTATAACGAACTTATTGTCCCATCGTATTCCACTTGAACCTGGTACTAGACCTATCTACATACCTGCGTACAGAATGCCTCATTCACAAGTTGCTGTCGCAGAGGAACTGATCAATCAAATGCTCAATGATGGAGTTATTGCACATAGCAATTCACCCTGGAATGCGCCCTTGATCCTAGTGCCTAAGAAGGATGGCACTTGGCGCCCGGTGATTGACTTTAGGAAGTTAAACGCGAAAACCATTCCAGATCGTTTTCCACTTCCTGTACTAGGTGACCTTTTACGCAATATCGGCGATAACAAAGTCTTCTCGACCCTGGACTTGTTACAAGGGTTTTGGCAAGTCCCTCTTCACGAGGACAGCCAAGAGTTAACTGCATTCTCCACTCCCACAGGTCATTATCACTTCCTCCGTACGGCGTTTGGATTACGATCATCTCGTATCACGTTCTCTAGACTCATGACCAACATCTTTAGAGGTCTTATAGGTAAAGCACTTATGGTGTACTTAGATGACGTAATCGTCATGTCTAAAGACGTGGATACACACTTGAAAAGACTTGATGTAGTACTTGGTAAGCTTGAAGAAGCCAATTTAAAGATCAAACTGTCTAAATGTCAATTTTTCAGATCAGAAATTAAGTTTCTTGGTCACGTAGTCACTCCTAGAGGGGTTACGAATGACCAAAGTAAAGTAACTGCAGTACTAAATTTTCCAACTCCCAAAACTGCTGATGCCGTAAGATCCTTTGTGGGCTTAGCAGGTTTTTATAGATCTTTCATTGCCAATTTTTCTTCCATAGCTGCTCCACTAACTGAGTTGCTTAAGAAAGATGCTCCTTTTGTTTGGACCTTCCGTCAAGAAACAGCATTCCAAACTCTAAAAGAAAAGCTAACATCTGCTCCAATTTTGAAATTTCCAGATTTTTCTAAGCCCTTCTATCTGACAACTGATGCTAGTTCAATTGGCATAGGTGCCGTACTAGCTCAGAAGACTGATAGCAAGTACAACGCAGTTGCATTTGCTAGCCGAGTCCTTACGAAGGCTGAACGTTATTATATAGTAACGGAGCAAGAAGCTTTAGCAATAGTATGGTCTTTAAAGCACTTCCGAGACATCATTTACCAGTACCCTGTTCATGTCTTGACAGACCATGCGCCACTGATACCTTTATTCCAGAACAAACAGCCTACTGGAAGGTTAGCCAGATGGACCTTGACTATCCAAGAGTTCAATCCCACTTTTGAACATTTACCTGGCAAGTCAAATGTAGTCGCAGATGCTTTATCGCGACACGTTAGTGTAGTTACTGCAGATCCTCCATTTACTGTCGAGGATGTCAAAACTGCCCAAAGAACAGATCCCATGTGGTCTGGTGTGATTCGATTCCTGCTCCAGGAAGATCTTATTCTTACTGTGAAGCCACCAGCACCCATTAGTGACTTTGTAATGAGCCAAGAATTACTGTATCGAACAGCCGAGTTGGGTACTCCAAGCAGAAGAGTTTACCAGTTAGTAATTCCACAGTCACTAGTGAACGTAGCTCTACAGCTAGTTCATGATGCACCAGGTGTTGCACACCCTGGTATGGATCGTTCTGTGAAACAAGCCAGAATGAAATACTTTTGGCCACGTATGGCAACTGACATTTCCGAGTATGTTAAGAAATGTAGTGTCTGTATGCAGCATAAAGGAAATGTCAATGGTCCTAATCCAATCCAAGTGTACCCAACCACTAGCGAACCATGGGAAAGAGTTGCCCTTGATTTGTTAACCAATTTTAAATGTTCCCTCCAAGGCAACAAACATCTGTGTGTTATGGTAGACCATTTCACCAGATATTGTGAGTTAGTTCCTATTGCAGATAAGACTGCAGAGACAGTAGCTAGAGCGTTTAAAGAACGCATTATCTGCAGGCATACCACTCCAAAGTCCTTAGTAACAGATAATGGAGGTGAATTCTGTAATGAGATTCTTGAAAATTTGTGTCCACTACAAACCCTATTTCTTATTTCCTCACTCATCCCACAGCATCCTGGCCATGTCAGAGCCTGGGTGAACATACAGGTAAGCCATAGAAGAGCCTATGGCTTGGGTTAGCTAAACAAAAGGAGTACACGACTACAAACTTAGCTCAAATACACAGGATCTCCGACGCCAGCCTCCACACCATGCTGACCCCACGTGACTCCCCCAGCCACGCTCACTCCGCATACCCAAACACCCTTGGAAAATAAATCCCTAGCAGGATTTCTTTATAATTACAGTTAGAGTACTTTACAGTGCCCCCAAATGCACATTATGAATTATAAAATTATTCTTTACAATTATAACATTCATCTATTATTATGGCACACTTCTCCACTGTATATACATTACAATGTCATGCAGAACCCTGCATAACACAGCGCAAGTGCAAATAAAGATGTAGCAAGTCTTAATGATTGTCTGATGACCGGACCCTCACTAACTGAGAACCTTGGAGACGTGCTTATGAAATTTCGCACAAACTCATATGCCTACACGGCTGATATTTCCAAAGCTTTCTTAAGAGTAGGACTACAAGAAATGGATAGAGATTATACTCGATTCTTGTGGCCTGAAAATCCACATGATCCTCAAAGTCCTGCGAAAACTTATCGTTTCAAATCAGTATTGTTTGGTGCAACATCCTCTCCATTCTTACTAGAAGCTACTCTAAATACACATTTGAAGAAATCTGGAAGTCCCTTCAAAGAAATCTTAAAGAAAAGTTTCTATGTGGACAATCTTCAAGGCACTGTAAATAAAGAGGAGGATTTGAAATCCTTATACAGAGAAGCTAACAAGGAGATGAAAGAAGCAAATATGCCTCTAAGGATGTGGAATACAAATTCAATGCAATTAAGGGAACTTATCAAAGAAGATTTCCCTGAAGCTGAAATTCCTGATTGCAACAATATGCTGGGACTTAATTGGAACACACAGGAAGATACTTTGAGTCTCAAAAAGCTAAACAATAAATCATGCAGTACACTCACTAAACGTAGTTTACTGTCAGAGGTATCACAATGTTTTGATCCTCTAGGACTCGTCTCACCAATTACCATAAAGGGTAAAATGCTTATGCAAGATGCATGGAAGCTCAAAATTGGATGGGATGAGAACTTGCCTCTAGAAATGAGTCAAGCATGGGATGAAATATCCAAGGAGTTTAAGCAACTTCATCAAATTAAATTTCCAAGACAAATAGGTCAAGAGGGAAACAAGTACACATTACATGTGTTCTGTGATGCGTCAACCAGAGGTTATGGCGCTGTAGCTTACATGAGTAATGCTGAAGGAAGTACACTAATTACTTCAAAGGCCAGGGTAGCACCCTTGAAGGTCAGAACAGTACCACAATTGGAACTGACAGCACTCTATGTAGGTACAAAACTAGCTGTCTATCTCAACAAAGTACTTGATCATCTCACTATTGAGAAAACCGTGATTTGGAGTGATAATGAGGCAGTTCTCCAATGGTTAAGAAATAATAAGAGTAAGTTGGTCTATGTACAGAATAGAGTAGCAGAAATAAAAGAGATGCAGAGAGATTATCTCTTTCTCCACGTTTCTACCCAAGAGAATCCAGCTGACATGTTGTCACGTGGTGTCCCACTCAAGAAATTTGTGGATAATAAATTATGGCTCCACGGACTGCACTGGCTCTGTAATGAAAATAACTGGCCTCAGCAAAAAGCTCACATTATGCCAGAAGAAACAGTCTGCTTGAACACAGCAGAAATAGGTTGTGTAAATACTGCAGACACAACAGAAATAATCATTGATGGATCTAAATACTCATCTTTGGGTAAACTCTTAAGAGTTACAGCTCTTGTCTTTAAATTCATTAAAGGAATAAAACCTGATTATGAATATCTTGAACCCATTAAATACTGGGTGAAACTAAAACAGAAAGTTGTTTTCTCTACAGAATATAAATTTCTGGAAACACAAGATAAATCCCCAAAGAAACCTGTCATGATTAATTCTTTAGGACTCAGAAAGGATTATAAGATGTCGAGGAAGAATTCATAATTCTTCACTACCTAAAGAAGCCATACATCCAATATTGATCCCCAAGAATCATTGGCTAACAAAACTGATTGTGCAAAACGCCCACAGTAACGTGTTACATGGTGGGGTAGCTGACACACTTTGTCATATACGACAATCTTACTGGATACCTCAAGGTCGACAAAGTGTGAAAAAACAAATAAGGGACTGTATTACTTGTCGTCACTACGATATGCGAGTATGTCAGTATCCAGGTCCACCTCCATATCCCTCTGAAAGAATTTGTCATATCACTCCATTTGAGGTGACAGGTGTAGATTACACTGGACCAATAATTTTAACCAAAACAGTTGACAAAAAAATGCTCGAAAATTATATTTTCAGCCATATTTCGACGATTCGAGGAATCTTGCAGCATTTTTCGAAAAATAAAAGAATTTTCATTTAAAATATGAAATGACAAAATACTTCACAAAAACTGAATAATTCAGCTTTCTTTATGAATAAAACTCAATTACAGAAGCAATTCTGTTTAAAATGAGGTTTATCAGAAAAGCGTTCAAACCACTCTAAATCGTCGAAATTTGCCATAAAAGACCATTTTAGAGCATTTTTCATAGTTTTTTCCTGTTTCAAGTATTTTTAAATATATATATAAAATATTCAAAATCAATAATGATTTTAGTCGAGTTTTAGTGTTTTTTTTTATTTTTTAAATATTTAAAAGAGTGAAAAGAATTTTCATTTAAAATATGTATTGACAAAAAACTTTTAAAAAACTGCATAATTCATCTTTATGCATAAAACTCAATTGTAGCAGCAATTCTGTTTAAAATGAGGTTTGTCAGATAAGCGTTCAAACCGCTCTAAATCGTCGAAATATGCTATAAAAGACAATTTCAGAGCATTTTTTTTTATTGTTTTTTCCTGTTTCAAGTATTTTTAAATATTTTTTTATTATTTTCACACTGGCCGATTCCCACCAAGGCAGGGTGGCCCAAAAAAGAAAAACTTTCACCATCATTCACTATATCACTGTCTTGTCAGAAGGGTGCTTTACACTACAGTTTTTAAACTGCAACATTAACACCCCTCCTTCAGAGTGCAGGCACTGTACTTACCATCTCCAGGACTCAAGTCCGGCCTGCCGGTTTCCCTGAACCCCTTCATAAATGTTACTTTGCTCACACTCCAACAGCACGTCAAGTATTAAAAACCATTTGTCTCAATTCACTCCTATCAAACACGCTTACGCATGCCTGCTGGAAGTCCAAGCCCCTCGCACACAAAACCTCCTTTACCCCCTCCCTCCAACCTTTCCAAGGCCGACCCCTACCCCGCCTTCCTTCCACTACAGACTGATACACTCTTGAAGTCATTCTGTTTCGCTCCATTCTCTCTACATGTCCGAACCACATCAACAACCCTTCCTCAGCCCTCTGGACAACAGGTTTGGTAATCCCGCACCTCCTCCTAACTTCCAAACTACGAATTCTCTGCATTATATTCACACCACACATTGCCCTCAGACATGACATCTCCACTGCCTCCAGCCTTCTCCTCACTGCAACATTCATCACCCTTGCTTCACACCCATATAAGAGCGTTGGTAAAACTATACTCTCATACATTCCCCTCTTTGCCTCCAAGGACAAAGTTCTTTGTCTCCACAGACTCGTAAGTGCAGCACTCACCCTTTTCCCCTCATCAATTCTATGATTCACCTCATCTTTCATAGACTCATCCACTGACACGTCCTCTCCCAAATATCTGAATACATTCACCTCCTCCATACCCTCTCCCTCCAATCTGATATCCAATCTTTCATCACCTAATCTTTTTGTTATCCTCATAACCTTACTCTTTCCTGTATTCACTTTTAATTTTCTTCTTTTGCATACCCTACCAAATTCATCCACCAATCTCTGCAACTTCTCTTCAGAATCTCCAAAGAGCACAGTGTCATCAGCAAAGAGCAACTGTGACAACTCCCACTTTATGTGTGATTCTTTATCTTTGAACTCCACGCCTCTTGCCAAGACCATCGCATTTACTTCTCTTACAACCCCATCTATAAAACTATTAAACAACCACGGTGACATCACACATCCTTGTCTAAGGCCTACTTTTACTGGGAAATAATTTCCCTCTTTCCTACATACTCTAACTTGAGCCTCACTATCCTTGTAAAAACTCTTCACTGCTTTCAGTAACCTACCTCCTACTCCATACACCTGCAACATCTGCTACATTGCCCCCATATCCACCCTGTCATACGCCTTTTCCAAATCCATAAATGCCACAAAGACCTCTTTAGCCTTATCTAAATACTGTTCACTTATGTGTTTCACTGTAAACACCTGGTCCACCCACCCCCTACCTTTCCTAAAGCCTCCTTGTTCATCTGCTATCCTATTCTCCGTCTTACTCTTAATTCTTTCAATAATAAATCTACCATACACTTTACCAGGTACACTCAACAAACTTATCCCCCTATAATTTTTGCACTCTCTTTTGTCCCCTTTGCCTTTATACAAAGGAACTATGCATGCTCTCTGCCAATCCCTAGGTACCTTACCCTCTTCCATACATTTATTAAATAATTGCACCAACCACTCCAAAATAATATCCCCACCTGCTTTTAACATTTCTATCTTTATCCCATCAATCCCGGCTGCCTTACCCCCTTTCATTTTACCTACTGCCTCACGAACTTCCCCCACACTCACAACTGGTTCTTCCTCACTCCTACAAGATGTTATTCCTCCTTACCCTATACTCGAAATCACAGCTTCCCTATCTTCATCGACATTTAACAATTCCTGAAAATATTCCCTCCATCTTCCCAATACCTCTAACTCTCCATTTAATAACTCTCCTCTCCTATTTTTAACTGACAAATCCATTTTTAGTAAATGTCTACAAGATAAAGGGTTACTAGCCCATTGCTCCCAGCATTTTAGTCGCCTCATACGACACGCATGGCTTACGGAGGAAAGATTCTTTTCCACTTCCCCATGGACAAGAGAAGAAATAAAGAAGAACAAGAGCTATTTAGAAAAAGGAGAAAAACCTTGATGTATGTATATATATATAAATATGCATGTGCATGTCTGTGAAGTGTGACCAAAGTGTAAGTAGGAGTAGCAAGATATCCCTGTTATCTAGCGTGTTTATGATATATATATATATATATATATATATATATATATATATATATATATATATATATATATATTTATTTAAAGACAAAATACATTGACAAAACATTCACAAAAATATGATACAAAGTAAAACAACATAGGTAACTCAGAGCTACATCTCGAATACTTCGTCCAGCTCCCCTGCGGTGGGCCGCGTGCCCAGAATGCTGCAGGCATTTCCTCTCTGGATCGCAACACTGAGTCTCTGAAAGAGGAAGCTGGTCGCCCTGTGGTCCTTGGTTTCTATGATGAGCTTTTCACCCAGCTCTTTGAGGAACTTTAGAGCACACTTGCCCCATGCTCCAAGGGTCTCCGACCCTATTGGAATGAAGTTATAGCAAGGGGGAAGGTCTTCATATTTTCGGATCTTCTGGGTCTCCCTGTGGCTGGCAGCTCCACCCCCTTCCACTACAGAGTATGGCAAGTAGGTGTCTGCCAATGTGGCAGCACAGGTGTAGTCCCAGGCAATCTGCTTTCCATCCTTCCAGGGTAGCATAGTGGCTCCATCAGGACGCTTTTGACTTCCATCAGACCTCTGTACTTGGGGTTCCCGTTGAGCTGGGCAACGGGCTGTGGCGAGGCTTCTCTTTATTATGTCATTGATCTCCTCATGTCTGGCATACTTCCCTTCTGCTGTGTGGCACACGAGACCATGGAGTCCGAATTGATCAGCTGTCGCCCTGCCGCAAATACACCTATGTTCGGTGAGGATGGGGGCGGCTAGGCGAAGAGCAACACCAATCCGAATGGCCTGTGGGTCGAGACGGGTGCCCAGGGAGGAATTGGGAACAGCTAACAGGAAATCTCCTGAGTGTGGTGCCTTCACTGCCAGGAGACGAGCTTTGTTCTTTCCTGAAGCATTGGAGAGTATTGTGTTGGCGATTTTTTCCATGATCGGTTTGTCCCAGTGGGACTGTTTGTGCTGTTTGGGAGGAGCTGGTCTACTGGAGGAGTCTGTAAGGGTGTCCCACCGAATTGCTGCTTCAGTAAACCTGGGGTCTTGAGCTCCTACCAAGTCTCTCAAGCGTTCGGGCACTATCTTCTTGACTAATGCACTGGAAGCCAAACACGAAGACAGAAAAGCAGGTAAAGCAACATGCGTTGCTTTACGCACCCCTATACCTCCCAGTCGCACTGGGAGGGTTGCCTGATCCCATTGCTCATCCTCTAGTGACAGGTTCAGTGCCTTCTTAAAAGTTGATCTCAGGTGTGCATCATATTCATCAAGTGTTGGGTTGTCAAAAGAGGGTGCACACCTCAAGAAGTAAGTGAGTCTTGGCATAGTAAGACACCTTGTGAGGAGATACAGAGCATCATGGGCATCAAGATCGCTTATTCTCTCCTCCATTCTCATAAGGTCATTCAATTTGTCCCTGAGGACAGTATCGATGGCCTGGTGACCCAGCGGTGCCCCCAAGAGGGTACTGTTGGACGGAGTTGTAGTTGAGATTTCCGGGAGGATTCTTCGAACAGCATTGATTATTTCCTGGTTCGCTGTGATGATTTCACACTTAGAGGGATTGAGGATGAGTCCCAAGTCTTCTCCCTGTGTTTTCACCAGTTGTAGGTCCCCCACGAGGGACTCTTCAGTACCTGCCAGAGTGCCGTCATCCAGGTACCAGATATTGAGCTCACTGCGTAGGCTGGAAGTTAGTTCTCTTACTGCCAAGCAGAAGAGAAGTGGAGCAAGTGGGTCACCCTGCTGAACACCCTCTGATGATTGAATTTCATGTTCTCCAAACAAAAGAATTGAGGGTTTGCTGTAGCCGGCTGAAATGAAGGGAAAGAGACTGGGGAACCGAACCCGAACAGCTGGCAAAACAGCATCTCTCCTCACCATATTAAAGGCATTTCTAAAATCAAGTTTGACTATGGCCTTGTCTTCTGGTAGGTCCCTGATGTAGGCCCTTGCCGCATGAGCTGCAGCTTCACTGCCTTGAGAGACCCCAAAGCCCAGTTGGTGTGGCTGGAGTAAAGTGGCAGCTTCTAGGCGAATGTTTCTCACTGCTGCTTTGGCAACGAGACGGCGGAGAGTGTTTCCAACTGCAATGGGTCTGATTCCCCCATCCCTCTTCTTCAAAGCACATAGTGAGGCTCCAAAAAAGAAAGGTTTAATTTCTTCTGGGATTCGCCCAGCCAGGCAATTGTTGACGAAAGTTGTTAACTCGGTGAGAAGAATTGATGCAGATTCACCGAGTACTGGATTTACCATCTCTTTGAGGTGCTGAGGTCGAATTCCAGTGTAACCTCCTGCAGATCCTGCTGGAAATGACACGATCGCCTTATAGACTTCCGATTCTGGCAAAATTAATTGTTCAGTGATAGGGTCTTCCTCAGGGTTGTCGTTGATGGCTGTGGTGTCCCTGGTTGGATGCTTGTCTCTTAGTGCTTGGGCCGTGGTCTCATCCTTGGGGGCTACAGTGTCGTCACTTGTAATTATTCTTATTGCTCCCACTGTGTTACCTTCCTCAATTTTTTTGCTAACCTGTGCGCAAATTTTCTCGTTCTCAGTAGGACTTTTCTTGGGTCTGCCTCTTTGATTCCTGCGATGATGGGGCAGGGGGACACAGTTATCCGTTCTTGGGTAGTTGCGCACTGCCTTGATAACTGACGTGGTTAGCTGTTTGCCTCGTCTTTCAGGAACTGCAAGACAGACATTGCCGAACAAGAGAAGGTTGCGCCATGCTTGGATGGTGCCTCGGGCTTCTAAGTTAGTGGAACCTCCATTCACCCGCTTAAGAAGGTCTGTGAATTTCCCTGCTGCATATGGGCGAGCTGCTTTAGGGATGTGGGATAGTGTACTGCTAGCAGTGGATTTGAATGCCAACAGAAGGTTATCGCAAGTGACGAGGTTGCCATTGGAATTGTCATCTGCCTGTGGAGGCTGTGGGCTGCTCTCTGCTGGGGGCATATGTGATCCCGCACACCTATTGTGTGCACGAATACGGCCGTCCCTGTTGCGTGCTCGAAACTCTCCACACACCTGACATGTGCCTCTTCTTTCATTGTTGGGTGCATTGTTTCCCTGGCTTTGTGGCTGGCTGGCTTCATCGTCTGCCATACCTCAAACTGGCGTGAGGCGACTATGAGACGCGCGTAACTGGATACTTTATTGTAAATCAGGGAGAACAGAGCAGTGAGGGAGGCGGGAGGCTGAGTCGACGATGCTCACTCTTCCATACTCACGCGCATATATATATATATATATATATATATATATATATATATATATATTATATATATATATATATATATATATATATAAAATATTCAAAATCAATAATGATTTTCGTCGAGTTTTAGTGTTTTTTTATTTTTTAAATAATTAAAAGAGTCAAAATGGTGAAAAATGTTCAAATATTACATTTTTTGGCATATTTCGTCATTTCAAGGAATTTTCCAGATTTCTTTTTTTTTTCTTTTTCTTTTTGAAAAATATAAGAATTTTTATTTAAAATATGTATTGACAAAGTACTTGACAGAAGTAGCATAATTGAGCTTACTTAAAGCATAAAACTCAATTGCAACGCAAATTTTGTTTATAATATGTCTAAAAAATGAGGTTTGTAAGAAAAGCGTTCGAATCTCTCTAAATCGTCGAAATATGCAATAATAGACCATTTTAGCATATTTTTCTGAGTTGTTAATGTTAAAAGTATTTCTAAAAAAATATGTGAAATTTTCAAAATTAATATTAATTTTTATTGACTTGCGGTATGATTTTTTAAAAAATATATAAAACAATGATTAGTGCAGAAAAATTATATAACATGATATTTTTTGGCATATTTTGACGATTCAAGGATTTTTCAAGCATTTTTTTAACATAAAAAATTTGAATTAAAAGAAATACTGAGAAAGTACTTCTCAAAAATTGAATTACTTAGCTTAGTTTTTGAATAAAATTCAATTGCTGCTGCAAAAAAATGAAGTCTGTTGTAAAATCGTTAAAGACACTAAATCTACGAAATATGCAAAAAAACAACATTTTAACAGATTTTTCTGATTTTTTGTTGTTTCAAGTATTTTTTAAAAAATATATAAAATATTAAAAATTAATAATGATTTTTGTAGAATTTAAGTGACATTTTTTAAAAATCATTAAAATATTGGTGAATGTTGAAAAATTATCGAAAATGATACTTTTTGGCATATTTCGAAAAATAGAAGAATTTTCATTTAAAATATGTATTGACAAAAAAAATTACAAAAAATTCCATAATTCATCTTACTTTATGCATAATACTCAATTGCAGCAACAATTCTGTTTAAAATGAGGTTCATCAGAAAAGCGTTTAAATTGCTCTAAATTGTCGAAATATGCTATAAAAGACCATTATAGCACATTTTTCTTATTTTTCTATGTTTCAAGTATTTTTAAAAATATATATAAAAATATTCAAAATTCATAATGATTTTAGTCAAGTTTAAGTCGGGTTTTTTAAATATTTGAAAGAGTGATAAATGTTGAAAAATGTTCAAATATTACATTTTTTGGCATATTTCGACAATTCAAGGATTTTTCCAATGTTTTTTTTTTAAAGAATAAGAATTTTTATTTAAAATATGTACTGACAAATTATTTGACAGAAGTAGCATAATTTAGCTTACTTTAAGCATAAAACTCATTTGCAATGCCAATTTTTTGTTAAAAAATTTGAAAATTTATACATTTTAGCTAAAAAATGTGGTTTGTCAGAAAAGCATTCAAATCTCTCTAAATCGTCGAAATATGAAATAACAGACCATTTTAGCATATTTTTCTGAGTTTTTAGTGTTTCAAGTATTTCTAAAAAAGTATGTGAAACATTCATTATTATTACTAATTTCTATTCACTTTCTGTATGATTTTTTTCTAATGTATTAAACAATAAATAATTCTGAAAAATTATAAAATGATATTTTTTGGCATATTTCGACGATTTAAGGATTTTTCAAGCATTTTTTTATATATAAAAATTTTCTTTTAAAAGAAGTATTGACAAAGTACTTCAAAAAAGTTAAAGGATTTAGTTTACTTTTTGCATAAAATTCAATTGCTGCAGCAATTCTGATTAAAAGGTGTGAAAATTTATGTATTTTACCTACAAAATAAGTTTGTTAAAAATCGAAAACCGACGAAATATGCAATAAAACATTATACCCGATTTTTCTGAGGTTCTCGTCGTTTCAAGTATTTTTAAAAAATATATAAAATCAAAATTATAATGATTTTTGTCGAATTTTAGTGGGATTTTTTTGAAAATATTTGAAAAAGTGATAAATGCTGAATAATTGTCAAACATGACATTTTCTGGCATATTTCGACGATTCAAGGCTTTTTCCAGCATTTTTTTTTTTTCAAAAACATAAGAATTTTCATTTAAAATATGTGTTGACGAAGTACTTCACAAAAATTTCATAACTGCATACTTTTAGCATAAAATTCGATTGCAGCAGGAATTCTATTTAAAAAGTGTAAAAATTAGGTGGGTATGAAAAGCTATAAAATTGCTCCAAATTGTCGAAATATGCAATAAAAGACAAATTCAACACATTTTTCTGAGTTTTCTTGTGTTTCAAGAACTTTAAAAATATTCATGAAAAATTCAAAATTTTGATTTACTTTTAACAACTTTCAGTGGGATTTTTTTAAAAACATGTAAAACATTGATAAATGTTGAAAAATGATATAAAAAAAACATTTTTTAGCATATTTAGACCATTCAAGAATTTCATAGAATTTTCATTTAAAATATATATTGAGAAAGTACATCACAAAAAAAGGTTATAAATGACCATAATTTTTAAAGGGGTGGACCGGTAAGCCAGCGGAAGGCCTCGGTCAGATGACCAAAAGCTCCAAAGGCGGGTCATCATCTGACTAAGACCCGCGTCAGGAAACATTTGTCCTGTTTCCTGACGAACCTTACCTAACCTAACCTAATCACAAAAATTGCATAATTTAGCTTGCTTTTAGCATAAAATTCAAAAGCAGCAGCAATACTTTTTAAAAAGTGTTAAAATCTATTACATATTATCTGAAGTTTGAGGTTTCTTAGAAAACCATTCAGATCACTCTAAATCGTCAAAATGTGCAATAAAAGAATATTTTTGCACATTTTTTTTATTTTTTTTAGTGCTTCAAGTAATTTTTTAAAAAAATATATGAAAAATATTCAAAATTATAGACTTTTAGCAGGATTTTTTAAAAATATATAACATTGACTAATGTTGACAAATGATATAAAATGATATTTTTCCGCATATTTCGACGATTCAAGGCATTTTGGAGCAATTTTTGAAAAAAATATATGAAATTTCAGCTAAAATATGTATTCACAAAGTACATCACAAAAATTGCATAAGTCAGCTCACTTCAAGCATGAAATTCAATTGCAGCAGCATTTCTGTTTAAAAGTTTGGAAATCTATGTATTTCATATGAAGAAATTAGTTTGTAAAAAAAACGTTCAAATCACTCTAAATCGAGGATATATGCAGTAAAACAGAATTTTAGCACATTGTTCAGTTTTTTGTTTCAAGAATTTTTAAAAAATGTATGAAATATTCACAATTACTAATGAATATTAGCGACTTTCAGTGAGATTTTTTAAAAATAATTAAAATATTGATAAATGTTGAAAAATGCTCGAAAGTGATATTTTCAGCCATATTTCGACGATTCGAGGAATCTTGCAGCATTTTTCGAAAAAAAAGAATTTTCATTTAGAATATGTATTGACAAAATACTTCACCAAAACTGAATAATTCAGATTTCTTTAAGAATGAAACTCAATTAAAGAAATAATTACGTTTAAAATGACTTTAGTCAGAAAAGCGTTCTTATCGCTAAATCATCGAAACATGCTATAAAAGACCATTTTAGTACAATTTTCTGAGCTTTTTAGTGTTTCAAGTATTTTTAAATAAATATGTGAAATATTCAAAATTATTAATAATTTTTATAGACTTTAGCTGTGATTTTTTTTAAAATGTATAAAACAATGATTAATGATGAAAAATGATACAAAATTATAATTTTTGGTATATTACGACGATTCAATGATTTTTCATGCTTTTTTTTATGTATGAAAAAATTTAATTAAAAGAAATGCTGAAAACGTACATGAAAAATATTTAATAATTTAGCTAAGTTTTTGCATAAAATTCAATTGCTGCAGCAATTCTGATTAAAAAGTGTGAAAATCTATGTATTTTAGTATTGAAGTCTGTTATAAAATCGTTAAAAACTCTAGAAATCGACGAATTATGCAATAAAACAAGATTTTAGCAGATTTTTCTGATTTTTTTTGTTGTTTCAAGTATTTTTTAAAAAATATATGAAATATGCAAAATTTATAATGATTTTTGTAATCTTTTAGTGACATTTTTTAAAAATCTTTAAAATATTGATTAATGTTATAAATGATCGAAAATGATATGTTTTGGCATATTTCGAAAAATAAAAGAATTTTCATTTAAAATATGTATTGACAAAAAGCTTTACAAAAATTGCATAATTCATCTTTATGCATAAAACTCAATTGTAGCAGCAATTCTGTTTTAAATTAGGTTTGTCGGAAAAGCGTTCAAACCGCTCCAAATCGTCGAAATATGCCATAAAAGACCATTTTAGAGCAATTTTCATAGTTTTATCCTGTTTCAAGTATTTTTAAATATATATATAATATATTGAAAATCAATAATGATTTTCTGATTTTTTTTGTTTCAAGTATTTTTTAAAAAATATATGAAATATGTAAAATTTATAATGATTTTTTTAGACTTTTAGTGACATTTTTTAAAAATCTTTAAAATATTGATTAATGTTATAAATGATCGAAAATTATATGTTTTGGCATATTTCGAAAAATAAAAGAATTTTCATTTAAAATATGTATTGACAAAAAGCTTTACAAAAATTGCATAATTCATCTTTATGCATAAAACTCAATTGTAGCAGCAATTCTGTTTTATATTAGGTTTGTCGGAAAAGCGTTCAAACCGCTCCAAATCGTCGAAATATGCCATAAAAGACCATTTTAGAGCAATTTTCATAGTTTTATCCTGTTTCAAGTATTTTTAAATATATATATAATATATTGAAAATCAATAATGATTTTAGTCGAGCTTTAGTGTTTTTTTTTATTTTTTAAATATTTAAAAGAGTGAAAAGAATTTTCATTTAAAATATGTATTGACAAAAAACTATACAAAAACTGCATAACTCATCTTTATGCATAAAACTCAATTGTAGCAGCAATTCTGTTTAAAAAGAGGTTTGTCAGAAAAGCGTTCACATCGCTCTAAATTGTCGAAATATTCTATAAAAGACCATTATAGCACATTTTTCTTATTTTCTTCGTGTTTCAAGTATTTTTAAAAAAATATATAAAATATTCAAAATTAATAATGATTTTAGTCGAGTTTTAGTAGGGTTTTTTAAATATTTGAAAGAGTCATAAATGTTAAAAAATGTTCAAATATTACATTTTTTTGGCATATTTCGACAATTCAAGGATTTTTCCAATGCTTTTTTATTTTAAAGAATAAGAATTTTTATTTAAAATATGTACTGACAAAGTACTTGACAAAAGTAGCATAATTTAGCTTACTTTAAGCATAAAACTCATTTGCAAAGCCAATTTTTTTTTTTAATTTGAAAATTTATACATTTTAACTAAAAAATGAGGTTTGTCAGAAAAGCATTCAAATCTCTCTAAATCGTCGAAATATGCAATAACAGACCATTTTAGCATCTTTTACGGAGTTTTTAGTGTTTCAAGTATTTCTAAAAAAGTATGTTAAATATTCATTATTATTATTAATTTCTATTCACCTTCTGTATGATTTTTTTTAAATATAAAACAATAATTAATTCTGAAAAAATATATAAAATTATATTTTTTGGCATATTTCGACGCTTCATGGATTTTTCAAGCATTTTATTTAAATATAAAATTTTCATATAAAAGAAGTATTGACAAAGTACTTCACAAAAGTTAAAGGATTTAGCTTACTTTTTGCATAAAATTCAATTGCTGCAGCAATTTTGATTAAAAGGTGTGAAAATTTGTGTTTTACCTATAAAATAAGTTTGTTAAAAATCGAAAACCGACGAAATATGCAATAAAACAACATTATAACCGATTTTTCTGAAGTTTTTGTCGTTTCAAGTATTTTTAAAAGATATATAAAACATTCTAAATTATAATGATTTTTGTCTACTTTTAGTGGGATTTTTTAAAAATATTTAAAAAAGTGATAAACGTTGAAAAATTATCAAACCTGATATTTACTGGCATATTTCGACGATTCAAGGCTTTTTCCAGAATTTTTTTTCAAAAATATAAGAATTTTCATTTAAAATATGTATTGACAAAGTACTTCATGAAAAAATCATAATTTTGCTTACTTTTAGCATAAAATTCAATTGCAGCAAGATCTCTATTTTAAAAGTGTAAAAATTATATTTGAATGAAAGGCGTTCAAATTGCTCCAAATCGTCGAAATACGCAATAAAAGGCAATTTCAACACATTTTTCTGAGTTTTCTAGTGTTTCAAGAACTTTAAAATATTCATGAAATATTCAAAATTTTCATTTACTTTTAACAACTTTTAGTGAGATTTTTTTAAAAAACATGTAAAACATTGATAAATGTTGAAAAATGATATAAAATAAAAATTTTTAGCATATTTAGACGATTCAAGAAATTTTCAAGCATTTCTTTTAAAAATGCAGAATTTTCATTTAAAATATGTATTGAGAGAGTACATCACAAAAATTGCATAATTTAGCTTGATTTTAGCATAAAATTCAATTGCAGCAGCAATACTTTTTAAAAGTGTTAAAATCTATATAATTTATCTGATGTATGAGGTTTGTCAGAAAAGCGTTCAGATCGCTCTAAATCGTCGAAATGTGCAATAAAAGTCCATTTTTGCACATCTTTTTTATTATTTTTAGTTCGTCAAGTATTTTTTTTTATTTTAAATATGAAATATATTCAAAATTATTGACTTTTAGCTGGATTTTTTTTAATCTCATAAAACATTGATTAATGTTGACAAATGATATAAAATGATATTTTTCTACATATTTCAACGATTCAAGACATTTTGGAGCATTTTTTGAAAAATATATGGAATTTCAGCTAAAATATGTATTCACAAAATACATCACAAAAATTGCATAATTCAGGTCACTTCTAGCATAAAATTCAATTGCAGCAGCAATTCTGTTTAAAAGTTTGGAAATCTATGTATTTCATATCAAAATGAAGATCGTCAAAAAAGCATTCAAATCGCTCTAAATCAACGAAATATGCAATAAAACAACATTTTAGCACATTTTTCACTTTTTGGTTTCAAGTATTTTTAAAAAATGTATGAAACATTCATAATTACTAATGAATATTAGCGACTTTTAGTGAGATTTTTTAAAATAATTAAAATATTAATAAATGTTGAAAAATGCTCGAAAATTATATTTTCAGCCATATTTCAACGATTCGAGGAATCTTGCAGCATTTTTCGAAAAATAAAAGAATTTTCATTTAAAATATGTATTGACAAAATACTTCACAAAAACTGAATAATTCAGCTTTCTTTAAGAATAAAACTCAATTACAGAAGCAATTCTGTTTAAAATGAGGTTTGTCAGAAAAGGGTTCAATCCGCTCCAAATCGTCGAAATTTGCCATAAAAGACCATTTTAGAGCATTTTTCATAGTTTTTTCCTGTTTCAAGTATTTTTAAATATATATATATATATATATATATATATATATATATATATATATATATATATATAGATATATATATATATATATATATATATATATATATATATATATATATATATAATATTCAAAATCAATAATGATTTTAGTCGAGTTTTAGAGCTTTTTTTTATTTTTTAAATATATAAAAGAGTGAAAAGAATTTTCATTTAAAATATGTATTGACAAAAAACTTTACAAAAACTGCACAATTCATCTTTGTGCATAAAACTCAATTGCAGCAGCAATTCTGTTTAAAATGAGGTTCGTCAGATAAGCGTTCAAACCGCTCTAAATCGTCGAAATATGCTATAAAAGACAATTTTAGAGCA
>NC_091323.1:10109847-10171441 GCF_038502225.1 Cherax quadricarinatus | reverse complement strand
GTCAAGCAGATGTGAGATACGTGAAGTGCTGTAAGCTTCCTGGCTGCCTTGTTTGCAAGATTTACAACATGGTTCTTCATGGTTAGTTTGGAGTCAAATTTCACCCCCAAGGATATCAACTTCTTCCAGGTGCCAACATCCTCCCATTCATCTTACTTACTGCCCAGCATTACCATCATGGTGCCTAGAGACGATCATCATTTGCGTTTTCTCAGGTGCAAATGTTACTTGCCATCTATTTCCCCAAGCTGATATAGCTCTCAGCTGGTGATTGATGTAGCTTAGCGCAGCTGGCATTTCTTCTCTTGGATAAGTGAATGTCAGTGTACAGTCGTCTGCATATGCATGTGATTCTGGGATGAGATGAAGAAGGTCGTTGAAGTAGACATTCCATAACAATGGACCCAGCACGCTTCCTTGTGGAACACTTGCCCCAATAGGATGTCTTGCTGATTCCGTTCCATTGAGAACTACACTTAGAGATCTACCATGAAGGTAATCACTGAGGAGACATAGCGTAGAGCCTGCAATTCCCAGTGCTTGAAGTTTTGCTAAGAGGCCCTGGTGCCACACCCGGTCGAAAGCGCCAGCAATGTCCAGTGCTACCACACAGCTGACTTTGGATTCATCCAGTGACTGGTGCCACTTAGTGGAGAGGTTTAACAACAGATCAGCAGCAGAGTAACCTTTCCTGAAGCCATATTGATGATCACAAAGTAGTGAGTGGTAGTCAAAAACTCTGTCATTTGTCTTGAGATTATTGTCTCAAGGATCTTACCAGTGATTGACAAGAGTGACACTGGTCTGTAGTTGCTGATTTCTGCTCTGCTCTTCTTTTGTGAACAGGGACTACATTTGCCTCTTTCCATAGAGAGGGCCATTTACACTGTACTAGGCAGTGCTGAAAGATGCGAGTTAGAGGTGCTGCTAGCTGGTCTGCACATCTTCTCAACAATCTTGGGCTCAACTTGTCTGGGCCCACAGCCTTTTCTTGGTCCAGCGATTTAAGAAGGAAATGCACCTCCTCCTGCCTTATTGTCACCACTGACAGTTTTGACACAGTTCTTGCAGCTAGCCAAGGAGGGACCCTTGCTGGATCAGGAACTTGCATTTTGGTAGCAAAGTGTTCAGCAAAGAGGTCCGCCTTCTCTTGACTACTAGTAGAGGTGGTCCCATCCTGTCGATTTAGAGGTGGAATAAGTTCATCAGGCAGATAACCTTCTCTGTCCTTGACCAGGGACCACCATGTTTTGGAGCCTACCCTACCTGATGCAAGCTTTCTTTTAGTGTCCACCTCCCATTTAGCAATGGCCCACTTTTGAACATCACCCATATGCCTACAGGCTTGCCTGTGCAAGTTCCTGTTATAGGTGGTAGGATGTCTCTTATACCTTCGCCATGCTTTGTACTTAGCAGTAGCAGCCTCTCTACAGCGAAAGCCAAACCAAGGCTGATCTGTAGGCTTCGTCACATATTGCCGGTGAGGAATGTGTTCTTGTTGTAGATTAAGGATGTGTCCAGTGAAGGCTTTCACTTGGTTGTCAACATCCCCTTGGAGAAGAGCATTCCAATCGGTGGTGGCGAGCTCAGAGCAAAGGGCTGGCCAATTACCCCTTTCTCTCTCTCTGTCTCTCTCTCTCTGTCTCTCTCTGTCTCTCTCTGTCTCTCTCTGTCTCTCTCTGTCTCTCTCTGTCTCTGTCTCTGTCTCTCTCTGTCTCTCTCTCTGTCTCTCTCTCTGTCTCTCTCTCTCTGTCTCTCTCTCTCTGTCTCTCTCTCTCTGTCTCTCTCTCTCTCTCTCTCTCTCTCTCTCTCTCTCTCTCTCTCTCTCTCTCTCTCTCACACACACACACACACACACACACACACACACACACACACACACACACACACACATTTAGGTCACACTACACAGGCATGTTCAAGCATAAATATATACACCCTTCTGGGTTTTCTTCTATTTTTCTAACTTGTTCTTGTTTATTCCACTTATCTCCATTGGGAAGTGGAACAGAATTCTTCCTCCATAAGCCATGCATGTTGCAAGAGGCAACTACAATGCCGTGAGCAAGAGGCTATTAACCCCTTCTCCTGTATACAGGAGGGCCCCACTTATACGGCGGGTTAGGTTCCAGGCTACCGCCGTAAAGCGGAAACCACCATAAAGTGGAACACCCTTTTTTTCCACTTACAAATGCATACAAACACTAGATAACAAGTTTACACTCACATATATTATGTTAGCAATAGAACCAGGCATCAAAAAAACAATAAAAAAGTACAATACACACATAGTGCACTCATTACTTACCTTAAAATATTTATAGTCTTAATCTAGGGTGAGACAAGTAGTATTTATTGTAAGAAATCAAGTGTGGTATGTATGGTAGTCAGCCAGGCTACTATACCAGGCCACCCCACCCACACATACTATTCTATGATATTTAAGCATCCCAGAGCGATAAAATGTATATACAGTTCACTCATTACTTACCTTAAAATATAGGGTGAGATGAATAGTATTATTGTAAAAAATCAAGTGTGGTATGTATGGTAGTCAGCCAGGCTACCATACCAGGCCACCCCACCCACACATACTATTCTATGATATTTAAGCATCCCAGAGCGATAAAATGTATATACAGTTCACTCATTACTTACCTTAAAATATAGGGTGAGATGAGTAGTATTTATTGTAAAAAATCAAGTGTGGTATGTATGGTAGTCAGCCAGGCTACCATACCAGAGAGAAAGAATGAGTGCATGAGAGAGGACAGGCGCAGAGTTATGTAAACAAACCAGGCGAAGGTAAGTTTTGTAAACAGTGTACACGTCTGGTTTGTGTACAAGTTGCATTGTGTACAGGTTGTCTCTACATTGATACGGTAGAATAAATAAAGAAGAACACTCCCATTCTCATGTAACATCATTTTGAGAAGAAATGATGCTCTGAGTGAAGGCAATGGAAGTAAGTCACTCTGACTTTTTTGGGTTATCCTAGGTTCTCTACACATATGTTGTTATGTATTTATGTTATGTATCGTGTTTATTATATAATTTTGAAAAAAATATCACGGATGGATTAATGAAAATGTGTATATTAACGTAATATACAACATTTAATGATACACCGAGCTCAGACAGCGTAAACAAACAAACAAACTGAACAGGTTGTGGACGATCACTCGGTCAGGCGAAATAGACGGTATTAATACATGTCCAGTTTTAGTTCATTCATGTACTTTTGTAAGAGTTTGTGAAACTTTTACCTTATAATATTTTTATTATTATTATAATAATTGAATCACGAAACAAATACTCTTACACTGTGTACAAGTTAGTACAGAATTATAGCTATAAAGTGAAGGCATACGAAAGGAATATTTTTCTACAGTTATCCCTAGTAACAGGTGACGGGCTAGAGAAAACGTAATTCTTCCGACACTTCTACAAACCGTTTGGTAAACATCTCATATATATTTGTATAAATTTTTATACTGTGGGTGCATGTATCATGTTTGTGTGTTACATAATGTGTTTCTTATATAATTTTGAAAAAAATATCATAGATAGATTAAGGGAAATGTCTATATTAACGTAATATGCGACATTAATGCACCCAAGATATTATTATTATTATTATTATTATTATTATTATTATTATTATTATTATTGCATCAAGAGTAGAGAGACTTAGTGATTTTAATGTGTACCTACATGCCAGCACAGTGTGTAAGTTTATTTAGGTACAGGTGTACACAAGTTTAATTATCAAGTACAATACATATAAAATATACAATAACTTTAAAACACTTGAAATTTTGGAAAGTTTCCAGACATAATAAGGAGATGTGCTCAGGGAGAATGTAAACAAACTCGGTGGGCAGCTGTGACCGTATTAGAAAGACAGGTGGGGGGAGCCGTATAGCGAGTTTTGGTCATAATTTGAAATGTCCGTATTAGCAGAACGCCGTAAAGCAAAACGCCGTAAAGCGGCGCCCTGCTGTATATTAATAAATATAAAAGGAGAAACTTTTGCTTTTCCTTTTGGGCCACCCCGCCTCGGTGGGATATGGCCGGTGCGTTGAAAGAAGAAAAGAAGATTTACTTAAGGCAACTTGGTCTTGGCTCTTTAGATATAAATATTTCTTTAATATATAATTTTTTGAGACCAAATATTGAGCATAATTATTGACTTATTACAGTTACTTACCTCTGATATTTATGTAATTTTCTGACAGTGTGAATAAAAATATACTTTAGTAAATAATAAATTTAATTTTTATGATAATTATAATCTTTATTTTTGTAAATTTACATAATATAATTAATACAGGAGAAGTTGACATTTTTTCATACTTTATGGAAAGCCCCTGGTTATGCAGCCTTAACTTACAACTACGTACAGACATTTTGGAGATTGTTGTATATATTATTTGTGAAATGAGAATATTGAAATAATAACCTTCAATTGTAACAGATAAAGGTTGTGCAATCACTGGGCAAGACATATAAAGTAAGCACAGTGGCTGGAGGATCAAGTACACACAAAACTGAAAATAATGTGGATACAAAGGTATGTAGACTTCAGTTTATTCTAGTTGGTGTCTTTTGAATTAATATGACAAACATCTGGTGGAGAATTTTAGAGCTTGTCTTTTAGATTTAGATGACAAACATCTTGAGTATCTTTGCAAGACTTATTTAACTACAGAGGGAATTATTTAACCCCTCTACTCCTATGATATTTTTAGCTTATATCAAAGCATATATTCCATAGGCATTCTTCCTTAACTTTTTTTTTTTTCACTAATGCGACTGTTTCTCATCAAAGCAGGATGGCCCAAATAAGGGAAACACATTGAGCATCGCTCAGTCACTTGCTGTCATGCCATGAGTGTACAGATATCACAAAACAAAGGACTTTTTGAACTACAGCACCTTCTCCCATCCTTCATAGTGCATTCACTGTACCTCCTATTCCATGGTATGCACAGCATGTATGTGTTAGTGTTGGTAATGAATGTGATGGTGATTTGAGTGATTAACATTATCTTAACACATTGAGTTCACACTTGCAACTGATGGTCCCAAATCTAGACTGACCAGTTCATCAGAGAGCACAACAACAACGGCTTTATATCAGACACTTTCTTGAGTATCATGACATGTGTACCTTGTGTGCCATCCTCTGACCATCCCCATTTTAACATTTTCAGGGTTGGTTCCATTGTATCACAGCTTTGTCGCAGTGATATCACAGCAGTGTCGCTTCCATAGTACAACACCATGAGCTCAGCTCACTCAGATAAGCTGTGAGCAATAAATTTGGGGATATATATGAGAGAATGGGTCTATGCAGTAAGTGTGGTGCACCATATAAAAAAATTCTGCAGCACACAGTGGATAATGAGAAAAAACAGTAATTTTGCGGTGTACTTTCGTATGGTTTTTATGATTGAATTCTCGGTTTCCTGATCTCAGTTGATAGAATAGAAGATTTATTACAGAAATACAAATGATTTTGATTGGTTTCTCGACAGAAAGTAGTTTGAAATTGAGCTCAAAATAGCAGAAATGTTTTATTTTTGCCGATATTCCAGAGTACAGCGGACCCCCAAGTTTCGTGATTAATCCATTCCAGAGAGTCTGCTGAATGGCGAAATTCACAATTGGTGAAACCATTTTCCCCATAAAAAATAATGGAAATCCAATTAATATGTTTCAGACACCCAAAAGTATTAACAAAAAATATTTTATTTAAAGATTAAATATAAATTTACGTACAGAAAACAATGACAAATGAATATAAAGAACTAATGAAATGTGTATATGAACATTCAGCATCACACTTAACTTTATTCAAGACTCCTGTTGGTGTATGGCAAACAGGCAGGAGGGCAGAGGGAGGCGAGAGGGAGGCAAGTTATTATGCTTCAATATGACGCTAATATCATCTCTACGGCTTATTTATTTATCACAATTCATCTAATATGACATAATAAACAGTATTAATAACATAGAAACATGATATTCAGTTTAACCTCAAAAATCGAACTTAATCCCTTCCAGGAGCTAGTTCTAAATTCGAAAAGTCTGAAATTCGAAGCAATATTTTACATAAGAAATAATGGAAATACTGTACAATTAATCCGTTCCAGAAACCCAAAAATATTCACACAAAAAATACATTTTATAGAGATTAATTACAGTTTTACATACAACAAATACTATACAGGTCTCCCTCAACATTCACGAGGGTTAGGGGATCAAGAGCCTCGCGAATGGTGAAAAACCGTGAATGTTTGGTGCCCCAATATACTGTAGGGAAATATAATACAATACTGCTTCCTTAACTTGTTGAAGCATGAACAATCATAAAATACATGAAAACGTCGTAAATTGTACTAAATACATTACATACGTTATGCCTTAACAACATGTATGTTATTAAATACCACTGCCTCCACCACTGCAAGTCCCTACTACCCTCCCTCTGACCCCCCACAACTGGCAGCCAGCCCTCCCACCACTGTGTGGTGAGTGTTTTGTTTGTTCATTATTTGCTATTAAACTACAGTACAGTATAAATAATGTCAACCCATTTATGACTGCATATTGGAATGGCTATTCGGACAGGTATTGGAAGGTGACATCGTGTGTTTACTCTTGAACACAGCAAAGAATCAAACATTTCTGCTACTGCTAATAATAATAATAATAATAATAATAATAATAATAATAATATTAATATAATAATAATAAATACGATAGAATTGAAGAAGGAAATTGTACAAAAATACGAGGGTTAAAGCAGTGGTGGAGGAAGTGGTTAACGCAGCGTCAGTGTGGCTTTGTTTATGCTGGAGTGAGTATTAGTCTCCGTGCTCTTCCAAACATTTCACAATAATTCATTGTATTTGGTGCTTGTAGATTGAGTGTGACTGGAGTGGTTGAAGCAGTGGTAGAGGCAGTGGTAGAGGCAGTGATAGAGGCAGTGGTAGAGGCAGTGATAGAGGAAGTTATAGAGGCAGTGGGTGAGGCAGCAGTTGAGGCAGTGGTAGAGGCAGTGGTAGAGGCAGTGATAGAGGCAGTGGTAGAGGAAGTTATAGAGGCAGTGGGTGAGGCAGCAGTTGAGGCAGTGGTAGAGGCAGTTATAGAGGCAGTGGTAGAGGCAGTTATAGAGGCAGTGGTAGAGGCAGTGGGTGAGGCAGTGGGTGAGGCCGTGGGTGAGGCAATGGTAGAGGCAGTGATAGAGGCAGTGATAGAGGCAGGGAGGGAGGCAGTGATAGAGGCAGGGAGGGAGGCAGTGATAGAGGCAGGGAGGGAGGCAGTGATAGAGGCAGTGGTATTTATAATATATATGTTAATAAATATCACTGCCTCTACCACTGCCTCTACCACTGCCTCACCCACTGCCTCACCCACTGCCTCTACCACTGCCTCTACCACTGCCTCACCCACTGCCTCTACAACTGCCTCTATCACTGCCTCTACCACTGCCTCACCCACTGCCTCTACCACTGCCTCACCCACTGCCTCTACCACTGCCTCACCCACTGCCTCTATAACTGCCTCTACCACTGCCTCAACTGCTGCCTCTACCACTGCCTCACCCACTGCCTCTACCACTGCCTCTATCACTGCCTCTACCACTGCCTCAACCACTCCAGTCACACTCAATCTACAAGCACCAAATACAATGAATTATTGTGAAATGTTTGGAAGAGCACGGAGACTAATACTCCAGCATAAACAAAGCCACATTGACGATGCGTCAACCACTTCCTCCACCACTGCTTCAACCCTCGTATTTTTGTACAATTTCCTTCTTCAATTCTATCATATTTATTATTATTATTATTATTATTATTATTATTATTATTATTATTATTATTTTTATTATTATATTAATATTATTATTATTATTATTAGCAGTAGCAGAAATGTTTGATTCTTTGCTGTGTTCAAGAGTAAACACACGATGTCACCTTCCAATACCTGTCCAAATAGCCATTCCAATATGCAGTCATGGATGGGTTTACATTATTTATACTGTAGTTTAATAGCAAATAATGAACAAACAAAACACTCACCACACAGTGGTGGGAGGACTGGCTGCCAGTTGCAGGGGTCGGAGGGAGGGTAGTAAGGACTCGTGGCGGTAACCTTAAATATGATTTGCCAGCTGGGAATTTGGCGGTTGGGAATTTGTGAATGTGTGAAGCCCGCGAAAGTTGAAAACGCAAATGTTGAGGGAGACCTGTAGTTTTTAATTATTATTTTTATTATCACACTGGCCGATTCCCACCAAGGCAGGGTGGCCCGAAAAAGAAAAACTTTCACCATCATTCACTCCATCACTGTCTTGCCAGAAGGGTGCTTTACACTACAGTTTTTAAACTGCAACATTAACACCCCTCCTTCAGAGTGCAGGCACTGTACTTCCCATCTCCAGGGCTCAAGTCCGGCCTGCCGGTTTCCCTGAACCCCTTCATAAATGTTACTTTGCTCACACTCCAACAGCACGTCAATTATTAAAAACCATTTGTCTCCATTCACTCCTATCAAACACGCTCACGCATGCCTGCTGGAAGTCCAAGCCCCTCGCACACAAAACCTCCTTTACCCCCTCCCTCCAACCTTCCCTAGCCCGACCACTACCCCGCCTTCCTTCCACTACAGACTGATACACTCTTGAAGTCATTCTGTTTTGCTCCATTCTCTCTACATGTCCAAACCACCTCAACAACCCTTCCTCAGCCCTCTGGACAACAGTTTTGGTAATCCCGCACCTCCTCCTTACTTCCAAACTACGAATTCTCTGCATTATATTCACACCACACATTGCCCTCAAACATGACATCTCCACTGCCTCCAGCCTTCTCCTCGCTGCAACATTCATCACCCATGCTTCACACCCATATAAGAGCGTTGGTAAAACTATACTCTCATACATTCCCCTCTTTGCCTCCAAGGACAAAGTTCTTTGTCTCCACAGACTCCTAAGTGCACCACTCACCCTTTTCCCCTCATCAGTTCTATGATTCACATCATCTTTCATAGACCCATCCGCTGACACATCCACTCCCAAATATCTGAATACATTCACCTCCTCCATACTCTCTCCCTCCAATCTGATATCCAATCTTTCATCACCTACTCTTTTTGTTATCCTCATGACCTTACTCTTTCCTGTATTCACTTCTAATTTTCTTCTTTTGCATACCCTACCAAATTCATCCACCAAGCTCTGCAACTTCTCTTCAGAATCTCCAAAGAGCACAGTGTCATCAGCAAAGAGCAACTGTGACAACTCCCACTTCATGTGTGATTCTTTATCTTTTAACTCCACGCCTCTTGCCAAGACCCTCGCATTTACTTCTCTTACAACCCCATCTATAAATATATTAAACCACCACGGTGACGTTACACATCCTTGTCTAAGGCCTACTTTTACTGGGAAATAATTTCCCTCTTTCCTACATACTCTAACTTGAGCCTCACTATCCTCATAAAAACTCTTCACTGCTTTCAGTAACCTACCTCCTACACCATACACCTGCAACATCTGCCACATTGCCCCCCTATCCACCCTGTCATACGCCTTTTCCAAACCCATAAATGCCACAAAGACCTCTTTAGCCTTATCTAAATACTGTTCACTTATGTGTTTCACTGTAAACACCTGGTCCACACACCCCCTACCTTTCCTAAGGCCTCCTTGTTCATCTGCTATCCTATTCTCCGTCTTACTCTTAATTCTTTCAATAATAACTCGACCATACACTTTACCAGGTACACTCAACAAACTTATCCCCCTATAATTTTTGCACTCTGTTTTGTCCCCTTTGCCTTTATACAAAGGAACTATTCATGCTCTCTGCCAATCCCTAGGTACCTTACCCTCTTCCATACATTTATTAAATAATTGCACCAACCACTCCAAAACTATATCCCGGCCTGCTTTTAACATTTCTATCTTTATCCCATCAATCCCGGCTGCCTTACCCCCTTTCATTTTACCTACTGCCTCACAAACTTCCCCCACACTCACAACTGGCTCTTCGTCACTCCTACAAGATGTTATTCCTCCTTGCCCTATACACGAAATCACAGCTTCCCTATCTTCATCAACATTTAACAATTCCTCAAAATATTCCCTCCATCTTCCCAATACCTCTAACTCTCCATTTAATAACTCTCCTCTCCTATTTTTAACTGACAAATCCATTTGTTCTCTAGGCTTCCTTAACTTGTTAATCTCACTCCAAAACTTTTTCTTATTTTCAACAAAATTTGTTGATAACATCTCACCCACTCTCTCTCATTTGCTCTCCTTTTACATTGCTTCACCACTCTCTTAACCTCTCTCTTTTTCTCCATATACTCTTTCCTCCTTGCATCACTTCTACTTTGTAAAAACTTCTCATATGCTAACTTTTTCTCCCTTACTACTCTCTTTACATCATCATTCCACCAATCGCTCCTCTTCCCTCCCGCACCCACCTTCCTGTAACCACAAACTTCTGCTGAACACTCCAACACTACATTTTTAAACCTACCCCATACCTCTTCGACCCCATTGCCTATGCTCTCATTAGCCCATCTATCCTCCAATAGCTGTTTATATCTTACCCTAACTGCCTCCTCTTTTAGTTTATAAACCTTCACCTCTCTCTTCCCTGATGCTTCTATTCTCCTTGTATCCCATCTACCTTTTACTCTCAGTGTAGCTACAACTAAAAAGTGATCTGATATATCTGTGGCCCCTCTATAAACATGAACATCCTGAAGTCTACTCAACAGTCTTTTATCTACCAATACATAATCCAACAAACTACTGTCATTTCGCCCTACATCATATCTTGTATACTTATTTATCCTCTTTTTCTTAAAATATGTATTACCTATAACTAAACCCCTTTCTATACAAAGTTCAATCAAAGGGCTCCCATTATCATTTACACCTGGCACCCCAAACTTACCTACCACACCCTCTCTAAAAGTTTCCCCTACTTTAGCATTCAGGTCCCCTACCACAATTACTCTCTCACTTGATTCAAAGGCTCCTATACATTCACTTAACATCTCCCAAAATCTCTCTCTCTCTCCTCTACATTCCTCTCTTCTCCAGGTGCATACACGCTTATTATGACCTACTTTATAGTAATACATATAAAATAGTAATACATATAAAATAAGGTTTATAAACTAAAAGAGGAGGCAGTTAGGGTAAGATATAAACAGCTATTGGAGGATAGATGGGCTAATGAGAGCATAGGCAATGGGGTCGAAGAGGTATGGGGTAGGTTTAAAAATGTAGTGTTAGAGTGTTCAGCAGAAGTTTGTGGTTACAGGAAAGTGGGTGCGGGAGGGAAGAGGAGCGATTGGTGGAATGATGATGTAAAGAGAGTAGTAAGGGAGAAAAAGTTAGCATATGAGAAGTTTTTACAAAGTAGAAGTGATGCAAGGAGGGAAGAGTATATGGAGAAAAAGAGAGAGGTTAAGAGAGTGGTGAAGCAATGTAAAAAGAGAGAAAATGAGACAGTGGGTGAGATGTTATCAACAAATTTTGTTGAAAATAAGAAAAAGTTTTGGAGTGAGATTAACAAGTTAAGAAAGCCTAGAGAACAAATGGATTTGTCAGTTAAAAATAGGAGAGGAGAGTTATTAAATGGAGAGTTAGAGGTATTGGGAAGATGGAGGGAATATTTTGAGGAATTGTTAAATGCTGATGAAGATAGGGAAGCTGTGATTTCGTGTATAGGGCAAGGAGGAATAACATCTTGCAGGAGTGAGGAAGAGCCAGTTGTGAGTGTGGAGGAAGTTCGTGAGGCAGTAGGTAAAATGAAAGGGGGTAAGGCAGCCGGGATTGATGGGATATAGATAGAAATGTTAAAAGCAGGTGGGGATATAGTTTTGGAGTGGTTGGTGCAATTATTTAATAAATGTATGGAAGAGGGTAAGGTACCTAGGGATTGGCAGAGAGCATGCATAGTTCCTTTGTATAAAGGCAAAGGGGATAAAAGAGAGTGCAAAAATTATAGGGGGATAAGTCTGTTGAGTATACCTGGTAAAGTGTATGGTAGAGTTATTATTGAAAGAATTAAGAGTAAGACGGAGAATAGGATAGCAGATGAACAAGGAGGCTTTAGGAAAGGTAGGGGGTGTGTGGACCAGGTGTTTACAGTGAAACATATAAGTGAACAGTATTTAGATAAGGCTAAAGAGGTCTTTGTGGCATTTATGGATTTGGAAAAGGCGTATGACAGGGTGGATAGGGGGGCAATGTGGCAGATGTTGCAGGTGTATGGTGTAGGAGGTAGGTTCCTGAAAGCAGTGAAGAGTTTTTACGAGGATAGTGAGGCTCAAGTTAGAGTATGTAGGAAAGAGGGAAATTATTTCCCAGTAAAAGTAGGCCTTAGACAAGGATGTGTGATGTCACCGTGGTTGTTTAATATATTTATAGATGGGGTTGTAAGAGAAGTAAATGTGAGGGTCTTGGCAAGAGGCGTGGAGTTAAAAGATAAAGAATCACACACAAAGTGGGAGTTGTCACAGTTGCTCTTTGCTGATGACACTGTGCTCTTGGGAGATTCTGAAGAGAAGTTGCAGAGATTGGTGGATGAATTTGGTAGGGTGTGCAAAAGAAGAAAATTAAAGGTGAATACAGGAAAGAGTAAGGTTATGAGGATAACAAAAAGATTAGGTGATGAAAGATTGGATATCAGATTGGAGGAAGAGAGTATGGAGGAGGTGAATGTATTCAGATATTTGGGAGTGGACGTGTCAGTGGATGGGTCTATGAAAGATGAAGTGAATCATAGAATTGATGAGGGGAAAAGGGTGAGTGGTGCACTTAGGAGTCTGTGGAGACAAAGAACTTTGTCCTTGGAGGCAAAGAGGGGAATGTATGAGAGTATAGTTTTACCAACGCTCTTATATGGGTGTGAAGCATGGGTGATGAATGTTGCAGCGAGGAGGAGGCTGGAGGCAGTGGAGATGTCATGTCTGAGGGCAATGTGTGGTGTGAATATAATGCAGAGAATTCGTAATTTGGAAGTTAGGAGGAGGTGCGGGATTACCAAAACTGTTGTCCAGAGGGCTGAGGAAGGGTTGTTGAGGTTGTTTGGACATGTAGAGAGAATGGAGCGAAACAGAATGACTTCAAGAGTGTATCAGTCTGTAGTGGAAGGAAGGCGGGGTAGGGGTCGGCCTAGGAAAGGTTGGAGGGAGGGGGTAAAGGAGGTTTTGTGTGCGAGGGGCTTGGACTTCCAGCAGGCATGCGTGAGCGTGTTTGATAGGAGTGAATGGAGACAAATGGTTTTTAATAATTGACGTGCTGTTGGAGTGTGAACAAAGTAACATTTATGAAGGGGTTCAGGGAAACCGGCAGGCCGGACTTGAGCCCTGGAGATGGGAAGTACAGTGCCTGCACTCTCAAGGAAGGGTGTAAATGTTGCAGTTTAAAAACTGTAGTGTAAAGCACCCTTCTGGCAAGACAGTGATGGAGTGAATGATGGTGAAAGTTTTTCTTTTTCGGGCCACCCTGCCTTGGTGGGAATCGACCAGTGTGATAATAATAAAAAAACATATAAAATAACATTTTTACTTACCTTTATTGAAGATTGGTGATGGCATCTGGAAGATAGGGAGGAGGAGAGAGGGAGTTGGGGTTAGTGTTTGGAAGGAGAATCCCCCTCCATGAGGACTTCAGGTAAAGCCCTCTCTGGGGTTACTTCCCTTCTCTGTCTTTTAATGCCACTAGGACCAGCTTGAGAGTCACTGGACCCCTGTCTCACAAAATAACTGTCCACAGTCCTCTGTTTCTGGCACCTCTTTAACATTTCCCTAAAATGGGACATGGTTCTGTCACTGAACTTGTTGCAAAGATGGCTTGTTTCAGCTTGCTCAGGGTTGTACTTCTGCACAAACATTTGGACATCATTCCACTTGGCACAAATCTCCTTAATCTTTGAAGAAGGCATCTCATCCACTCCCTCTTCCTCCTCCTCTGAAGCAAGTTCCTCAGCTGTGGTCTGATACTGCTCCAGATGAAGCTCTTGCAGCTCTTCAGTGGTTAGCTCTTCCCTGTGGTCCTCCACCAGCTCTTCCACATCCTCGCCACTCACCTCCAACCCCAGGGTGTTCCCCAGTGCCACAATAGAGTCCACAACAGGCAGAGGGTGAGCTGGGTCAGGGTCAGCCTCAAACCCTTCAAAATCCCTCTTTTGGACATAATCTGACCACAATTGTCTCCAAGCAGAGTTCAGAGTCCTGGAAGTCACTCCCTCCCAAGTCTTACCTATAAGGCTTATGGAGCTGTAGATGTTGAAGTGATTCCTCCAGAACTCTCTTAGGGTCATCTTAGTGTCTGTGGTCACTTCAAAGCGCTTTTCAAGCACTGCTTTTGTGTAGAGTTTTTTGAAGTTAGTAATGACCTGCTGGTTCATGGGCTTGAGGAGAGGAGTGGTGTTAGGAGGCAAGAACTTCACTTTTATAAAACTGAAGTCCTTAGACAAGAGGTCTAATAAGTTTGGAGGATGAGCAGGAGCATTGTCCATTAACAGGAGGCACTTGAGTGGCAATTTCTTTTCCTGGAGGTATTTTTTCACACTGGGGCCAAACACTTCATGGACCCACTCTTTGCAAATGTCTTGTGACCCATGCCTTATGATTAGCTTTCCACAAGACACATAACTTGTTCTTAAAGACATTGTTTTTCTTAAACACTCTGGGATTTTCTGAATGATACACAAGTAAAGGCTTCACTTTAAAATCACCACTAGCATTAGCACAGAACAAAAGAGTAAGCCTGTCTTTCATAGGCTTGTGTCCTGGCAGGGCCTTTTCCTCCTGTGTGATGAAGGTCCTTTTTGGCATTTTCTTCCAAAATAAACCTGTTTCGTCACAATTAAACACTTGTTCAGGTTTGAATTCTTCACTGTTTATGTACCCCTTAAACTCCTGTACAAACTTCTCAGCTGCTCATTTGTCTGAACTGGCTGCCTCACCATGTCTTACAACATTGTGTATGCCACTACGCTTCTTAAATCTGTCAAACCAGCCTCTGCTGGCCTTAAATTCACTATCAGCACTGGTTCCAGGAGTTTTCTGTACCAGATCGGCATGCAGCTTCCTTGCCTTTTCGCAAATAATCATCTCTGAAACACTATCACCTGCAATCTCTTTATCCTTGATCCACACCAGTAACAACTTCTCAACCTCTTCATCTATTTGTGGTCTTTTTTTGGTTAGCATATTAACACCTTTTGCAACATCAGCTTCCTTGATTTGTTCTTTCTTTGACAGGATAGAACCGATGGTTGACTTGTTTTTCCCATACATCCTGGCAAGCTCAACAAGTCTCACACCACTCTCATACTTCTGTATTATTTTCTTCTTCACATTTATGGTGTTTCTCACTTTCTTTACCACAGGGGTACCACTAGCAAGTTTCTTTGGACCCATGGCAGCTTATTTCACAGTCCCACAAGCACTAAACACAACGAAATAATCGTAAAATGCGTGAATGAGAGCGCAGGTTAGTGTTTACACAAGCATAAACAAAGCTAGACTGCTCACGGCGCCTGTGCGGGGACGCGGATAGAGCGGGCCGGCAGACAAGTCCCATACCCGGCGGTCCGAAAATAGGGGTGCATTCGATAATAGGGACACAGTTTGTCCCAAAAAATGGTCCTATTTTTGAAACATTCGATATGTGATACGTTCGATATGTGATACGTTCGATTTTTGAGGTTCCACTGTATACTCTAGAATGAATAAAATATGTCATATCATATGTGAGGAGTAAGTGTTGGTAGTGTTGTTCTTGGGTTTATAAGGGCCACTGAGAGAAGCTGTACATATTAGTGGTGGTGGAGGTGGCAGCTGAAGCCACTAACACTATTCACACTAAAACAATGTATGTAATTTATAAATAAGAAATATTTACACTTTAATTTACAAATAAGAAATATTTACGCTTACCATGTAGGAGATGTTAGTTTAATTAGTTTGATGGAGAAGATAATGGCAGAGGTTTAGGGTGGTGGAAGATACCTGGGCAGCGTATGTTCAGTGGCCCTATACACCTCCAGCAACATTGGAAAGTTACTTTCGTGTCGTTTTTCTATCGCTTAATCGCTTAACTTATTTGCTACACTGTTAATGCTACACTTTATCGCTGGCTGGCACTATAGCCTTTATCGATACCTGCTGCTTTAGTATCCTACATATCGTAGAATCACTGAATCACTGAAGAAGACACATTCTCCCATCTCTCTTCCTCCTCCACTTTGGTGCTTTGCTACGAGTTTTTTCTTGAATTCTATAGTGTTTCTTTCCTTCTTTACCAAAGGCCTGGCACTAGGAGCTTTCTTTGGACCCATGGTGGCTTATTTAGCAGTTACAAGCCCTATAAACAATGGATTATTATGAAATGTATCGTGTGAACCCATGGGGTGATGGTCACTCGCTGATAAACAATGGCACACTGAGTGTGAATGGTGCGGGAGACTGGCTTTATGTGCACACTGACACTGGAATGCCGCTCCGACATGTACCAGACGGTCACCGAATGATGAGGCCAATCATGAACCGCGAGACTATATTTTGCCCAAAAAAAGTTGCCAAAAGTCGGTTTTCACGAAAGTTGCATCTGCCAAAAGGCGGGGGTCCACTGTTCATAAATAACGTCAATTGTCCAGTACACATCCAACTGGCCAGTCTAATACGTATTTAACCCTTAAACTGTCCAAAGGTAGGTCTGCGTTAGTACTGCTAGCACTTCAAATGTAGATCAACTTTTTATTTTCCCTGCCTCCAAATTTAACACGATTGGCCTGAGACGCCTGGTCAGTATAGAATGGGTCTTAACACTCGGTGTGCACAGTATTAAAAAAATTTGGGACCACTTATTACACTGTAGGAGCACCAGCTGGAACAAATAGCGTGGCAAACACCAGGGATTCACTGATGTCATGTTGTATTAACACTCCCCTTTTAAGAGGAAAGTGATGTTGACCTAGAGTTTAGTGGCTTTGAGATGGATGTGGCTCACAAGTGGTCGAGGAAATATCAAAAACTTCGATAATAACCCATGTGCAACATTTGTGCAAAATCCTTTCATAAATTAAAATAAAAACGAGAAAAAAAAGGTATATCAGCAACACTTCTGCAAGTGGCAGGACTCTATGTTGCCTTCAGGTGAGGATCCAGTGCCAACTTCATGGTCTTATATCTCGGTACGTAGTGATCCTAAAAAAAATTGCCCTCTTTAACCCTTAAACTGTCCAAGCGTAGATCTGCATTTGCACGCGTAGTGCGCCGAACGTAGATCTGCGTTTGCACGCGTAATGCTCCGAATGTAGATCTACATTTTATTTTTCATTGCTTCAAATTTGGCGTGATTGGCGTGAGTCTCCTAGATACAAGAGAATGGGTCTGTGCTTTAAGTATGCATAGAATGAAAAAATTCGGGGACGCTGGGGTACCGCGTGGTAGCACCAGTTAGTTTCAGCTCCATCTTGGGCTAACATCATGGCAAACCCTCGTGATTCACTCACGCCTCGTCGTATTAACACTCTACTATTCTTGGAAAGTGTAACAGAATGTGAGGTTAGTGAATTTGACACCAATATAGCCACTAATTTTCAAGGAATTAGTGAAACTGTTGATGATAACCCAGATGACCCTCAGTCTATCACTTCTGGGGTGAACAGTGTGGCCATACCAGACCCTCAGCCTAGTACCTCTGGGGTTACTAGTGTTACTACCCAAAGGCAACTACACAAAAGGAAATTATCATTTTCCAAGCATTATCATATGGACGATAATAAAAGTGATGTAAGTGACGACGATGAAATCGATTTTATGCCCACAGAGGATTTGTCGAGTTACAGTGATTATCATTATTTCCCAGTGAAATGTAGTTTTAGGTGACGTAACCTACGTTCAGGCAGTGTACCATATGCAGTCAGAGGCAAGGGTTGTGGCAGGTCACAATCCAAAACCCCAGCTAGTGATAGTGATAGTGATCATGAAGGTGAATATGCTGTGATGGAGGAAGAGGAGGTTGGTGGCATGGTGCCTGGACCTCATGGTGAAGTGGGTGGGCAGACAAAGAACTGCCCGGCACCCTCTCAAGCATATGCTGCCTCCATTCCAGTCCCTCCTCCTCCTCCCCCACGCCCCATGCTACAGGTCCACCCTGCACCATATGACTGCAAATGGAACTGGATAGAAAGTACTACACCATTCATGCCACACCTTTCAACTTTGATGCCAGTGGAAGTGGTATCATGCCACACTGTCCCATCACAAATGAGTCTACAGAGTTAGACTGTTTTCAACTATATTTTGATGAACCGATAATGAACCTGATTGTTACCCAAACCACCATGTACTACCAGTATACAATGGACCACACAGATGTTTCAGAATCTTCTTGGCTGCACAGATGGAAAGATACGCCACACACATATAAGAACAATATAGCACACTACTGGTCCACAGACCACTTCAGCAGTACTTCCGTGACCTCCTTCCCTGCAACAGATTCACTCTGTTGCTACAAATGTTGCACTTCTCAGACAGGAATATGCCAAACTGAAATGACTTCCTATACAAAATCAGGGAATTGTTTATGTATCTGAAGCAAAAATTCAGTGCCTACTTTTATCCATTCAAGAACATTGTTGTTGACAAGTCCTTGATTCTGTTAAAGGGACGACTGTCATTCAGACAATGTGTACCAAGCAAATGTAATCACTTTGGTATAAAACTCTTTGTTTTGTGTGACTGTGAGACTGGTCTTGTGTTGGATGTCACTATCTACACTGGGAAAAACACACTCGGTGATACCAGGCGTATGTTGGGCATTTCTGGGGATGTTGTTTGCAAGATGATGCAGCCATACCTTGGCAAGGGTCATACATTGTTCACAGACAACTGGTATACAAGCCCTATGCTCGCTGATTTCCTACATGTGAACAATACTGATATATGTGGAACAGTGAGAAGAAGTAGAAAACACATGCCAAGGTTCACTGGAGGAAGTGTAGTGCAAGCGTTTCATGCCAATGACATCATGGCACTGACATGGCATGACAAACGGGACGTAACATTGCTGACAACCATCCACAGAAATGAGATGGTGCAGACAGACAGACTGAGCAAGAACAACAATGAACCTATTGTAAAGCCAGCTGCTGTCATCGACTATACAAACAGTGTGAGACTAGTTGACAAGTGTGACATGATGATAGGGTTTGTTGACTGTGTGTGTGTAGGAGTCGCAAGTGGTATATAAAAGTGTTTTTCACCATTGCACTGCTCAGTGCCTTAAACATGTACAAAATAAAGACAGGGAAGCAACAATGATATGCGTAATTCACCCTCATTGTCATCAAGCAGATAGCGAAAAGTATGGTACCACACCTATACCTGTCACTCCACAGCAACCTGTCACCCCACAACAGCGACCTGTCACCCCACAAGAAGAGAGGGAAGTACCCAACTGAATAATCCCTAACTATCACTGCCTGATACCAATACCATCTACTCCAAAGAAGAAGTACTCTCAGAAAAAGTGTGTTGTGTGTGCTTACACTACACAGTGACCCCAAGTGCGAAAAGGATTACAATACATATGTCAGCAATGTGGGGTGGCACTCTGTATGAATCCATGCTTCTTGGAGTATCATACAGTGGTGGACATCTAGAAACATAAATGGGACCTGTAAATACCTTGTATATACTATATGTAAACAATAGTATGTGATTGAACCAGGTGTACAAATTCATCTGTCAGTGTGAACATGTGGCCTGGGGCTAAAGCTCCCGCTTCACACACAGAGGGCCGGGGTTTGATTCCCGGCAGGTGGAAACATTTCGACGCATTTCCTTACACCTGTTGTCCTGTTCACTTAGCAGCAAATAGGTACCTGGGTGTTAGTCAACTGGTGTGGGTCGCATCCTGGGGGACAATATTAAGGACCCCAATGGAAATAAGTTAGACAGTCCTCGATAACGCACTGACTTTCTTGGGTTATCCTGGGTGGCTAACCCTCCAGGGTTAAAAATCCAAAGAAAATCTTATCTTATCCTTGTGACAGTATGATTACTAATTCAGTACCAAACATTTGTGTCACAACAAGAGCTGGCTATGAAAGCAAAAGATCTGCAACAAAACATTATTATCATAACATGAAAACAACTTAAAATAGAAAAGAATTGGAAAAGAACGATAAATGTTTATTGTTTCTGCAAGTGGCAGTGCTCCATGTTGCCAATGCCTCGTCATTTAGCAAGAACTTTGCGGGCTTATATCTCAGTAAGTACTGGCCCTAAAAAAAATTTTATCCTATAACATTCATCAAAATGCACTCTTCATTTAAAAAAAAAAATTAAATATTCAAAAAAACTTTTTTTTTTTTTTTTTTTCAAAATATTCGGAGCACTGGCAGTAAAAACGTAGATCTACGTTTGAACAGTTTAAGGGTTAAGAATGCATTGACATTGTTTATACAATTATTACAATAATGCAGTAGTCTGCAAAACAGTAAATCTTCTATTTTTTGTGCAAATAAAAAATTCAAAATGGAAAGCAAGTTATGTAAGAGGGGCCTGGAGATGTAACTAATAAACAGATAAAATATTATTTTAGTACCAGGAATGTCTGCATTGTTTTCTAGGCCCTATTTTGAAACTCATTGCAGACTGGGAGGAGGGGAAAGGGAGGCGAGTTTATTATTGGAGACAGGACAATATGCTTCAGTGCGACACGAATATCAACTCCACAGCTTATTTATCTATCACAATTCATCTAATATGGCATAATAAGCAATATTAATAACATAGAAAATGACATATACTCTAGATTGAATGAAATATGTCATTATGTATGTCACGAAAGGAGTTGTTTTGTTGTTGTTGGGTGTATAAGGGCCACTGGAGCGTAAGCCATGCATAGTGGTGGTGAAGGCAGCAGCAGAGACGGCGGTGTTCATAGTAGCCCTATATACCTCCAGCAACATTGGAGGGGTTAGGTTTGTGCTGTTCTTTTTCTATCGATTAATCATATAAGTTACTTGCTACACTGTTAATGCTACACTTTATCTTTAGCTGGTGCTATAGCCTTTATTGACTCGTGCTGCTTTAGTATCGTACATATCATAGAATCACTGAATTGTTGAAGAAGGCACATTCTTCCCTCTCTCTTCCTCCTCCACTTTGGTACTTTGCTACGATTTCTTTCTTTAATTCTATCATGTTCCTCACTTTCTTTACCAAAGGACTGGCACTCGGAGCTTTCTTTGGGGCCATGGTGGCTTATTTAGCAGTCACACACAAACAAGTGCCAAAAACAATGGATTATTACAAAATGTTTCGTATGACCTCGCAGGATATGTTCACTCGCCAAGAAACAACACGACACTGCCTGAGAATGCATGTGGGAGACGGCTATGTCTGCCTGCTGGGCACTGGACTTAGAAGGAGGTGCAGGGTTTCTAAAAGTAATATTCAGAAGGCTGAGGAATGATTGTTGAGGTGGTTCAGACATTTAGAGAGGATGGAGCAAACTAGAATAACTTGGGTGTATAAATCTGTAGTGAAAGGAAGGTGAGGTAGGAGTCATCCTAAGAAAGGTTGGAGGGAGGGGATAAAAGTTTTGTGTGCAAGAGGCTTAGACTTTCAGGAAGTGTGTGAGCACGTTAGTTAGGAGTAAGTGGAGACAAATGGTTTTTATGACTTAATGTGCTGTTGGAGTGTGAGCAGTGTAGCATGAAAGGATTCAGGAAAACTGGTTAGCCAGGTTTGAGTCCTGGAGGTGGGAAGTATAGTGCCTGCACTCTGAAGGAAGGGTGGAGATATGTTGCAGTTTTTTAACTGCAGTCTTAGCATACCTCTGACAAGACAGTGATGGAGTGAATAATGATGAAAATGTTCTTATTTTTTGGGTCTTCTGTTTTGGTAGGAGGTCGCCGATGTGCAAGTAAAAAAATATAATAATAGTAAACCATCAGTCTGGCTGACTCTGGAAATATGGGGCCAAATCTGCTCTGTCAGTTAATTCACAAATAACAGTCCAGTGGTAGCAGAGTTGTCACTATTGTTATAATCATGACCAAAGAATTTCATCTCTGGCTACCACAGTCACCATTACTGGCCACCTGCTCTGCCTCTTCCCCCATTAGTTTATTAAATCAAAGGTTTACTTACATACATTATTTTAATGAAAGAAAAAGGTTACAAAATTTAAAAAGAAATGCCTGTGTCTTAGGGCATAAGCATATGATAGTAAGCTATATAAAGAAGAATGGGCACCTAGGGAAAAGCAAGAGAACAGATGGAAGACAGCAGGAAAACAAAAACAAAAATGATTTCTGTTGGCTGAGGCAAAGGTTGCTGCAATTTAGAGGAACTGACAATCTGAATAGTAGATAAGGACTTGGAGATTGCTGTACTGGTTTTGCAAACATTAACTACAAGGAAAGAAGAGCATCAGCTGGAAGAGGATTCACTAATTTTACTGGAACCATAACTTATGAAAAGTCACACAGTAACAAGCATAACTTATTCCAGACAAATACATTGTAATAAATACTGGAATTTCACAAGTTCAGAGTTAATGCAAGGAAAAACCTACTTTAACTTAAATTACACAAAAATTCTTTAAAACCATTGAGAATACATATCAAAGACAGTGTCAAGGTAGAAACATTCCCTGCTAAAATTTTAGTATCTTAAGTATATGTTAGTATATCTTATGTGGTAGAAAAAGTGATAATTAAGTTTTCTGTGAACACTTAATTACCATACCAGAGTTTGAATTAGAGAGACATGAGCTGGCTAGAATAAAATAATCAAATTTCCAAAGGTAATGAAATCAAAAGTATGAAATTTGATGAAAAACTTAAGGAAATATGCTTTTGCAAAGTTAGTAGTCTCAGCAATATTTACGCATTGGCTATTTTGCCCACTTTGCGCACTATTTTTGACCAATTCCATTGTTCCAGTCTGCCAAACTCATAGCTATTTCACTAGTATTCCTTCTTTTCTATCAGTTGAGTACATGAAACTGCCCATTTACATATTTCAGTTACCCCACAAAGTGATCAGAAATCGGTAATTTGGCCAATTTCATGCAAAATTCAATGATTGTCAATTTAAAAATAGGGTCCAGAATAAACAGTGTAGACATTCCTAGTACTAAATAAACATTTCCTCTGTTCCTAAGTCATGTCTCCAGGCCCCTTTTATATTACACTTGCTTTTCATTTTGAATTTTTATTCACACAAAAAATAAGGATTCTAAAGATTTGCTGTTATGCAAACTACTGCATTATTGTAATAATTGTATATATAATGTCAGCACATTCCTAAATGTTTATTAGACTGGCCAGTTGGACACGTATTGGACAAGTGTTCTCTGGAATATCAGCAAAAATCGAACGTTTCCACTACTTCGATCACAGTTTCAAGCCACTTTCATTCCTGAAATTAATCAGAATCATCTTTATTTCTGTAATATATCTTTCACTCTATCAAATGAGACCAAGAAACCGAGAATACAACCATAAAAGCCATATAAAAATACACCACAAAGTTGCTGTTTTACACTAAAAATATGGTCGCAGTTTTTTCTCATTATCCACTGTGTGCTGCAGGATTTCTTTTGTATGGTTCATGCTTACTGCATAGACCCATTCTCTCATACCTAGGCCCAAATTTACTGCTCACAGTTTATGTGAGTGAACTGAGCTCCTGGGGCCATACTGCTGGACTGGCACTGGCTTCAAAGCCAAGACATAATGGGACCAACACTGAAAGGGTTAAAAAAAATCTCATTAGTTTCCTCCTGCCATTTTACTCTCATACACATTTCTTATGCTACATATTTGATTTACCATTAACAAAATTAGTGCTATTCAACAAATCATGTAATAATAGTTCTTATACTATATAATGTTATAATGTTTCAGGTGTATGGATGTGGAGAGCTGAACGAGCCTGGAGGGCTTTGTGCAAGTGCAGATGGCTCCTGCCTCTACATTGCTGACACCAACAATCATGCTGTCAAGATCCTCTCCCTCAAAGACTATTCTTTACGTCTTGTGAGTGTTCATTTCATCCTCAAAACTCAGATATCATCACTATTATTCTTGATATAAATTTTAATGACCATTGTTTCTTCAGTTGATACTCTACATTACTGTGTTTGCTATTATGGTAATCTTAATTTCAAATGAACACGTACTTTATGGGTAGTGATAATATTCAGAACTTTCAAAATTCAAAAATCTATTTCCAAAAACATTATACTGTACATAGAGTATGAATAGATACAAATTACAAATACAATTTTTTATTTCTTTATGCAGTACAGAATAATGTAGTTTACATGCAAGAAAACATTGTTAGTCACACAATAAAGCCACTAGTAAGCAAAGCATTTCTGGCAAACTGATCTTAATGCTTAAAAGTTACTTAAAATTTTGATAGACTAATTAGTATGAGTTCTTATGCAGTTAACTACAATCACATGTGTGATGTATTATTTCAAATTGATTTAATGATCTTCAGTTTTGTAGAGTGATTGAATAGGGATAGTGAAGATACAGCAAGTTACTTAGTTACAATTGAAATACAGTGGGACAGAATGTGTTACCAATTTTCTTTAAGAGTTGGATGAGCTGGTTTTGTTTGACACAGTGTATTGCTGTTTCAATTATATTAGGTAGATGAGGTGCTTTTTTAACAATAGCTCTGAACTGATTAGCAGATAGAGAACCTTTTGATGCTTCAAGCAATGAATTTCATATCTTAGGGTCTTTTATGCGCATTGAGTTTTTGCATGGGTTAAATCAGACACGGGGATGTCAAAGTGGGTTTAATGTCTTGTGTTATGCCTGTGTGTTCTGTTGCAGGTATCCAGGAAAAGTTTCAGAGAAGAGTTTATACTGGAACTGAATGTTCTATATTCAACAAACCAGCTGTATCCCACTGAAGAAAGGTGGCCCAGAAAGGAAAAACAAAAGTTTCTCTTTTTAACTTTAGTAATGTATACAAGAGAAGGGGTTACTAGCCCCATGCTCCTGATTTATATATATACAGTGGACCCCCAAGTTTCGTGATTAATCCATTCCAGAGAGTCTGCCGAATGGCGAAACCATTTTCTCCCATAAGAAATAATGTAAATCCAATTAATTTGTTTCAGATACCCAAAAGTATTAACAAAAAAATAATTTTTTTAAAGATTAAATATAGATTTACATACAGACAACAATTTATTTATTTATTTATTTATTATTAATTTGGATTTAATGTTAAGAATTAATCTAAGTCTGCCCGAAATGCCTAGCCATGCTAGGTGTCCTAGTGGCCCCCTCTGTAATTAGTATTTTATAACTTGTAAACCACACAATACCCAAAACCTGTAAACCCCACATTGTAACCCTTATAGAGAATAAACTTGAAATGAATTGAATTGAATACATATGCCACCATCATATTTTCTTAGGATTTCTTTTTTAAGTTCTCTGGTGTTCCTCACTTTCTTTACCAAAACATTGGGACTAGGAGCTTTCTTTTGGGCCATGGACGCTTATTTAGCAGTCACACACGATAAACAAGTGGTAAAAACAATGGATAATTACGAAATGTTTTATATGACTTGGCAGGATATGTTCACTCACCGAGAAACAATGCTACACATGCTGAAAATGCGTGTGGGAGGTGGCTTTGTCTGTGCGCTGGGGATTGGACAGGTTCTGTATGATCGATGAAAACAGAAGCCAGAAATCAACAAAAAAGTCGGCCAGAACTGAAATCGGCAATAACGGAGATCGACGAAAACAGAGGGTCCACTGTATATAAATAACTTGTTTCAGTGTTTGCCTTATGAAACTAGTGATCTAGTGAAGTTAGCCTCACAAACACTCAGTTTTCTCTTATAATAAGAGCATGGGAAGATATGGTCAGAGCAGAAGCGGGAATGGCTGCCACCACTCGCCATATTATGTAGGCAAATTACTAGAGTCAATTATAGCTGAGATTATAAGAAGCCATCTCGATAAGCATAGCTTGATTAATGATACTCAGCATGGATTCACAAGAGGCCGGTCTTGTCTAACTAATTTATTAACTTTCTTCAGTAAAGCTTTTGAGGCTGTTGACCACGATAAAGAATTTGATATTATTTACTTAGATTTTAGTAAGGCTTTTGATAGAGTTCCGCACCATAGACTGTTAAAGAAAGTGGCAGCTCATGGCATTGGGGGAAAAGTGCTCTCGTGGATCGAGTCATGGCTCACTGACAGGAAGCAGAGAGTGTCCATAAATGGGGTTAAATCCGAGTGGGGATCTGTAACAAGTGGCGTTCCACAGGGATCAGTCTTGGGCCCGTTGTTGTTTATAATATATATCAATGATCTTGATGAGGGAATTACTAGTGATATGAGCAAATTCGCCGATGACACAAAGATAGGTAGGATAATTGATTCAAACGTAGATGTTATGGAACTTCAGGAGGATTTAAACAAACTCTATTCTTGGTCAGAAAAGTGGCAGATGCAGTTCAATGTAGATAAATGCAAGGTTCTGAAGCTTGGGAGTGCCCATAACCCTAGTACAGTGGACCCCCGCATAACGATTACCTCCGAATGCGACCAATTGTGTAAGTGTATTTATGTAAGTGCGTTTGTACGTGTATGTTTGGGGGTCTGAAATGGACTAATCTACTTCACAATATTTTTTATGGGAACAAATTCGGTCAGTACTGGCACCTGAACATACTTCTGGAGTGAAAAAATATCGTTAACCGGGGGTCCACTGTACTTGTAAGTTAAATGATGTAGAACTTAGCCATACAGATTGCAAAAAGGACTTGGGGGTTATGGTGAGCAGCAACTTTAAACCAAGACAGCAATGCCTAAGCATACGTAATAAGGCAAATAGATTACTGGGATTTATATCAAGAAGTGTAAGCAACAGAAGTCCAGAGGTCATACTGCAGCTTTATACATCATTAGTAAGGCCTCACCTAGATTATGCAGCTCAGTTCTGGTCTCCATATTACAGAATGGACATAAATTCGTTAGAAAACATTCAGCGTAGGATGACCAAATTAATACATAGCATTAGAAATCTTCCTTATGAAGAAAGATTGAAGACTCTTAAGTTACATTCACTTGTTAGACGAATAATGAGGGGAGACCTGATCGAAGTGTATAAGTGGAAGATAGGTATTAATAAAGGGGATATTAATAAGGTCTTGAGGATGTCTCTCCAAGAGAGAACCCACAGTAATGGATTTAAATTAGATAAGTTTAGATTTAGAAAGGACATAGGAAAGTATTGGTTTGGAAACAGGGTAGTTGATGAGTGGAACAGTCTACCTAGTTGGGTTATTGAGGCTGGGACTTTGGGTAGTTTCAAATTTAGGTTGGATAAGTACATGAGTGGGAGGGGTTGGATTTGAGTGGGACTTTCACATCAGAGCTTATTTCTTGGGTAGCATTGAAAATTGGGTTGGGCAAATGTTTTGTTAGTGGGATGAATTGTAAAGGACCTGCCTAGTATGGGCCAACAGGCCTGCTGCAGTGTTCCTCCTTTCTTATGTTCTTATGTCCTATTTTATTTATATATCATGTTTCTGTGTTATTTATATTGTTTATTATGTCATATTAGATCAATTGTCATAGATAAATTAAGCTGTAGAGTTGATATTAGTGTTATATTGAAGTATTTTGTCCTGCCTCCTGAGAACAGGAATTCCACTGGAATGGATTAATGGCATTTCAGTTAATTTAAATGAGGAAAATTGATTTGATATACGAGCAAATTGAGTTGCGAGCTAGGTCACAGAACAGATTAAGCTTGTAAGTAGAGGTTCCACTGTATTCCATTAGTTCATGCTATATGGATTTAATAGATTTGATGGAAAGGACTTACAGTTTTGATTATTAGCCTAAGGTGGACACACTGGAATGATTAACATTTGAATAGATTAGATATTGAGAGCAAGTACGTATATATTCATTATAATGTTCTACCTATGTTCGTGATATTGAGCAAATACATGTATAGTTCTTACATAGGTATTTATGATGGGCTGAGAGATAAGGTGTTTTTTAACTGTAGTTTTAAAAATGCTAATTGAGTCAGTGGTTCTGGAGATTCCTGGCAGAGAATTCCAGATTTTGGGCCCTTTTATGTACATTGAGTTTTTGAAGATTTAGCCTGACATGGGGAATATCATAGAGATTTTTGCACTTGGTGTTATGTCTATGGGCCCTATAGCAACTGTCAAGAAAGCACTTCAAGTCAGGAGTAATATTAGATTTGATCTGTAAATGTAGGTTGCACAGTAGTATGAGTGAATGTTTTGTATAGTGAGTAGGTGTAGGTCTTTGAAAAGTGGGGAAGGGGGGGTTGTCTAGCAGTGGATTGTGTGATCACTTGCACTGCAGATTTTTGTTGGGGTACCATTGGCTTCAGGTGATTTGTCATTGTGGAACCCCAGGCACAAATAGCATAGGTGAGGTAGGGGTAGATCAGTGAATAGTATAGTGTAAGTAGTGCTGTTTGTGGTATATAGTAACGTGTCTTTGAGAGGATGCCAACTTTCACATTCCTTATGGGAACAAATTCATTCGGTATCAGCACTCGAACAGCCTTCTGGAACGAATTAAGTTCGTAACTCGACGTACCGCTCTACTTTGCATACAGCACAGGAAAATGAGAATGTGACATTATTTTTCTTTGTGCTGCAATACTTGCATGTAAATATCTTGCTATGCACTGGCCAGTGACCTAGCATTTTATCAAGCCTCGCACTGTCATCAGGCCTTTCTGCACATTGGTACTGCACTGGAGATGGCAATTGCAAGGTTGACAAATCATGATCATCACTGTCAGCACTGGAAGTACTTGGTGAAGGTCTGGGAGTTGTTCATATGTTGTTGTGTCTAAACTTTTGTCCTTGGGATCTTGCAGTAACAGAGATTTGAAGCCAGAACAGCTTCAGTGGCATGCATTTGGTTTTTAGTGACCAACAGTCACGGCTGTAAAAAAAGCCATGCATTCACAACAGCAAGATAAAGAACAAAGGCAAACAGCCGCATGTACCAATGTTTAGATTTCATTGGTGTTTTGTACATATGCACCAGCATGTTACTTTTGTCAATACCTCCCATGTGTGCATTATAGTTCTTGATGACTGCAGGGCACTGGAAGTGGTCTTTCATCTTGGATTCCTTGTTATATCTTTCAATAAGAGTCACAAGATGAACCCCCACATCATTCGTCACTAAGTGACAGCTCTGTTGTCCTTCCACCTTACAACAAGGATACCATCATTGGTTTTGAAGTCAAAAGTGCCGCTGGGCACTTCGTTCTTTTCCATTTGTTTGACAGGCATCAGTTCTGGCTTACCACATCTATTTTCACGTACTGTTCCAGTGTATCTGCAGTTATACTTGTCTCTTAGTATCTTGACCAAAAGTAGACTTGAAAAAAAATTGTCAGCATAGATTGCTGATGTCTTTCTTTGGTTGAGAGTTGTTGCAAGTACCAGAACAATCTTTGAACTTATTGGTAGTATAATTTCTTCATGTGGCAGCTTTATGGGATGGTTGTCAAAAGTTGCTTTGCCTTCATACATGAGTATATCGTGTATGATTCCATCTTCACTTGCACGACAAAATAGTTTGAAACTCCACTTGTCTGGTTTGGTTTTGATGTACTGCCTTAAGTTTCCAGCAGTTTTACCCTTGAAACCAACCATAACTTCATCAATAGGTTGCCTAGGTGTAGCTGGAACGTTCAAGCAAGCACTAGTTAGTGCAGTGTAAAGAGGCCTTACTTTGTGGAATTTGTCATTATCCTTTTGGGTATTATCATTGAAATTAATTGTACGCCTAAGCAACCTAAACCTCTTAAATGACATGACTTCTGTAACCTTGGTTATCTTAGTTTCACATGCCCAATAGTCATCTATGGATGGGTATGGACAAATGCCTACAAACAACAGAATACATATGAGCTTGATGATTTCTTCAGGATCGGTTACAAATGTATTATCTATGCTATTTTGCTTGGCATACAAATTTGTTTGAAATGTGATGTTGTCTATCATATTTTGAGTAAAAAATGCTAAAATAATCAAATGGACACCTAATTGCAAGAGGCTTTTCATGTTGGTATACAGTCAAGGGGTCATTTTCGATGTCTTTCTTGTTCCAGTCTGTCTCAGCTTGAAGAGCAAGCTCATCATGAAGATCGTCTTCATCAGGGTACTCCTCGATCGTAATACCTTTCTTTATCTGGGCTAATTTAGACTCTTTGGATGGCCTATCTTCCTGCTCCTAATCACTTGACACCTTTGCATCTGGTGGCAAGTATTCATCACCACTATCAAGCAATTCCAGTTTTCCTGGCTCTGGATCTGAGTCACTCTTTGGAGGAACCACCATAAAACAATTTCTCATTGATCTGGAAGGACAATAAAAATGTTCTGTACACACTCAAACCACTACAGAATTCATATATGCATTAGAAATTTTTTTATAAATATTTATTTACAGAAATTGCTACTTTGGCCTTGACGGGCAGGACCATTTCCTTGCACTTTTTTCAGTTGCATGGTGCACTCATATTATGCTTCACACAGACTTTACATATATATCCAAATATGCCTAAACTATTCATTTACACACTAGATACAAAAATCAGTACTTATCAACATTGCAGAAGGTAAAATCTAAGAGTATATGAGTGTACCTCAAGGAAAAAAAACTGCTCACAACGACGCCAAGCTAGAAGTGTTCACATTTTCATCTCTTAACCAATGGGAAACAAGCAGACACCATCGCCGCTTAACTGGAGCGACTCACAGATGGCTTGTGATTGGTCAGAACTAGAGAACGGGAACCCAGATGTGCAGTAGGAGTAGGAAGACATGCACAAAAAACTGCGTTGAGGACCATTTACACTCGGTCCTGCCCGATAAAGGCTGCAATATGTTCAATGACAATGTCTTGTCCCATTTTAGGCAGATCTTAGAGACGCCAGAAACAGGCCTCTCTCTCCCCCTCCTCACCTTCTTCCATACACCAACAAGAGTCTTCAATAAAGGTATATAATAGTGATTTAAATGTTCATTTATCCATTAAAATTAGTGCTTTATAATTATTTCTCATTATTTTCTTAATATAAAATTATAGTTATTCTCTAATGTATTTTTTTTTTTTTTGTGTGTCTGGAATGTATTAATTGGATTTACATCATTTCTTATGGGAAATATTACTTCAGTTTTCATCCATTTCGGATTTTGACCGACCTTCTGGAACGGATTAAGGACGAAAACTGGGGTGCCACTGTATATTGGAAGAGATATACATCATGCTGATAGATGTTTAGACCATATTGGTAGGTGTTGAAAGATTGTGTTAATCAAATCATGCAGTGGGTTGCAATCATGTTATTATGATTTCGTGAGTCATCACAGCAGTTTTGCAGGGGCTTGAACTAGAGTACATTACAGCCTCACTGGTGTGGGATTCGTCTATAAAAACCTGTATTTGTGGTCACAGTGGTGGCCCATACTAACCTCCCTATGGTGTATAGAAATATACCTAGTTGGATGAATCTTTTTAGAGCCAGTTGGCCTAGTGGTTAACACACTGGCCTGTGAGTTTTAGGACTCAACCTGCCATGGTTTAAATCCCACCCATTCCATGATTTGTTTGCAATTGTGTTATTATGGTTTTGTGAGTCATTATGTATAATTCATATTGGTAGGTGATATATAGATCATGTTGGTGGGTGATATTGATCATGTTGGCAGATGTGTAGATTGTGTTAGTAGATGATGCGTGGATCATGTTAATAGACGTGTAGTGTGGGAACTTGTCAAATGCCCAGTCTAGTAATCACTGTTGACACAGATAACACAAGACTCCTATATCCTGTTCTCACAAGTACCCCTATGATTACAGTGGAACCTCAAAAATCGAACGTATCACATATCAAACGTTTCGAAAAGAGGACCATTTTTTCGGACAAACTGTGTCCCTATTATCGAACGCGCCCCTATTTTCAGACCGCCGGGTACAGGACCTGTCTACCCCCCACTCTGTCCTCATCCCCACACAGGCGCCGCGAGCAGTCTAGCTTTGTTTATGCTTGAGTGAACACTAACCTGCGCTCTCGTTCACGCATTTTACGATTATTCTGTTGTGTTTAGTGCTTGTGGGACTGTGAAATAAGCTGCCATGGGACCAAAGAAATTTGCTAGTGGTACCCCTGTGGTAAAGAAAGTGAGAAACACAATAGATTTGAAGAAGGAAATAATACAGAAGTATGAGAGTGGTGTGAGACTTGTTGAGCTTGCCAGGATGTATGGGAAAAACAAGTCAACCATCGGTTCTATCCTGTCAAAGAAAAAACAAATCAAGGAAGCTGATGTTGCGAAAGGTGTTAATATAGGGAGTGGATGAGGTACCTTCTTCAAAGATTAAGGAGATTTGTGCCAAGTGGAATGATGCCCAAATGTTTGTGCAGAAGTACCACCCTGAGCAAGCTGAAGCAAGCCATCTTTGCAACAAGTTCAGTGACAGAACCATGTCCCATTTTAGGGAAATGTTAAAGAGGCACCAGAAACAGAGGACTGTGGACAGTTATTTTGTGAGACAGGGGTCCAGTGACTCTCAAGCTGGTCCTAGTGGCATTAAAAGGCAGAGAAGGGAAGTAACCCCAGAGACGGCTTTACCTGAAGTCCTCATGGAGGGGGATTCTCCTTCCAAACACTAACCCCAACTCCCTCTCTCCTCCTCCCTATCTTCCAGATGCCATCACCAATCTTCAATAAAGGTAAGTAAAAATGTCTGTCTGTCTCAACTATTGGATCACTACGACAAGGTCCTAAATGCACTAGAAGACAAAAAGAATGCAGATGTAATATATACAGACTTTGCAAAAGCCTTCGACAAGTGTGACCATGGCGTAATAGCGCACAAAATGCGTGCTAAAGGAATAACAGGAAAAGTCGGTCGATGGATCTATAATTTCCTCACTAACAGAACACAGAGAGTAGTCGTCAACAGAGTAAAGTCCGAGGCAGCTACGGTGAAAAGCTCTGTTCCACAAGGCACAGTACTCGCTCCCATCTTGTTCCTCATCCTCATATCCGACATAGACAAGGATGTCAGCCACAGCACCGTGTCTTCCTTTGCAGATGACACCCGAATCTGCATGACAGTGTCTTCCATTGCAGACACTGCAAGGCTCCAGGCGGACATCAACCAAATCTTTCAGTGGGCTGCAGAAAACAATATGAAGTTCAACGATGAGAAATTTCAATTACTCAGATATGGTAAACATGAGGAAATTAAATCTTCATCAGAGTACAAAACAAATTCTGGCCACAAAATAGAGCGAAACACCAACGTCAAAGACCTGGGAGTGATCATGTCGGAGGATCTCACCTTCAAGGACCATAACATTGTATCAATCGCATCTGCTAGAAAAATGACAGGATGGATAATGAGAACCTTCAAAACTAGGGAGGCCAAGCCCATGATGACACTCTTCAGGTCACTTGTTCTATCTAGGCTGGAATATTGCTGCACACTAACAGCACCTTTCAAGGCAGGTGAAATTGCCGACCTAGAAAATGTACAGAGAACTTTCACGGCGCGCATAACGGAGATAAAACACCTCAATTACTGGGAGCGCTTGAGGTTCCTAAACCTGTATTCCCTGGAATGCAGGAGGGAGAGATACATGATTATATACACCTGGAAAATCCTAGAGGGACTAGTACCGAACTTGCACACGAAAATCACTCACTACAAAAGCAAAAGACTTGGCAGACGATGCAACATCCCCCCAATGAAAAGCAGGGGTGTCACTAGCACGTTAAGAGACCATACAATAAGTGTCAGGGGCCCGAGACTGTTCAACTGCCTCCCAGCACACATAAGAGGGATTACCAACAGACCCCTGGCAGTCTTCAAGCTGGCACTGGACAAGCACCTAAAGTCAGTTCCTGATCAGCCGGGCTGTGGCTCGTACGTTGGTTTGCGTGCAGCCAGCAGCAACAGCCTGGTTGATCAGGCTCTGATCCACCAGGAGGCCTGGTCACAGACCGGGCCGCGGGGGCGTTGACCCCCGGAACTCTCTCCAGGTAAACTCCAGGTAATACATAATTAAAAACTATAGTATTTGTTGTATGTAAAACTGTAATTAATCTCTATAAAATGTATTTTTTGTGTGAATATTTTTGGGTTTCTGGAACGGATTAATTGTATTTCCATTATTTCTTATGGGAAATATTGCTTCGAATTTCAGACTTTTCGAATTTAGAACTAGCTCCTGGAATGGATTAAGTTCGATTTTTGAGGTTCCACTGTACACTTCTTTAGAAGAGTTAATTAGCTCACAGGAAACTCCTGCCTTTTTCAATGCACAAACTAGAACAGACTTACTTGATGTAGAGTGAGACCACCCTAGCTAGAAATCCCTTGAATCTACCAGGTTATAAACTTCTAATGACCTCTCTCCTAGATGCCACGTGCACAAGGGAAATGGTTCCTGTAAGCAGTTAATAACAATTAGTAATCCCAGTATGCACTCTAAGGGTCCCTGTATTTATTGGGGGTCTCCCTAACTATATTTTATATACACTAGCTTCTGGCCTGATTTTCAAGGGATGTTTACTCAACACTCCTGGCTGGCAATTACCCGAGTGTGGGCTTATGACTCGCTCATAACCCATAACCAAATTACCTTGAGTTCCCCAAAATAATGTCAGCCAGCCTGTTACTGTGGTGAAAACGAGAAATAATTTTACGACGGGAGCTTGGTGTAGACTGAATAATCACAGTATGTCAGGAAATCTCTGCTTATTATTCTCTGGGTGCCCAGCAGAATGTTTTGTACACAGCATGGGATACTGAGCCAATAGCTCTTAATGAGTTATCACCATCGGAGCTGATACCTGAAGGGGTCACCTGTCTCTAGTGAACCCCCATTTCTCCTCACTTGTGCAAAGAGATGCTAGCCACCTCAATATGTCTAATCTCATTACCTAATATAACATAATATTAATTTCTAAGGCTACATTACTAATTTTGACATTATTTACTAACAATTCAGCCTACCTAAATCATTCTTAAGGCCTACATCTGTCAATTACAGGCCCCGTGGTCTGGTGGCTAAAGCTATCGCTTCACACGGTGAGAGTCTGGGTTTGATTCCCAGTGAAGGTAGAAACATTGGGCATGTTGCTTTACACCGTTTGTCTGTCCACCCATTAGTAAAATGGGTACCTGGGATTTAGTGGACTGGTGTGGGTCGCATCCTGGGACAAAACTGACCTAATTTGCCTGAAATGCTCTGCATAACAAGGGGCTTTCTATATAGTAGTATATCACTGATGTCAGTTAGGCCTGCATACCTTGTACATATACTTGTAGTAAATAGAGATATTATTAATTCTTTTCCATGTTCTTTTATAGAGGTATTTGTTAGTGAGCTGTAAGGGAACAATACAACTCTCTTACCATTAATGTTACCACAACCCTAAATTATTTACATATAAACCCAGTATTGTAATTTGTTACCAATAAATTTCCACATGTACGTCATGTTGGATGATGTATAAATCATGTTGGTTGATGTGTAGATCATGTTGGTAAATGATGTGCAATGTTGGTAGATTGTGTAGATCATGGTAGATATGTAGATTATGTTGGAAGATATGTAAATCATGTTGGTAGACAAATGTCTTTCTCTGTGAAGCAGTAGGTGAGTGTGTGGTGGGGCTACCTGGCTGATGTCCACCAACATCACACTGTAATGCTGTATACATTCTTATTTAAGTCAGTTTTTTACTGTTCGCACACATTATTTAACCCCTAGTGGTTTAGCACTTCCCCTTGAATATGAAAAAAAATCATTATCTTTTCAGCTGGCCATAAAACTGATAGATGAAGGTGACAGTTCAAGTCAAGACTTGAAGCCAGACTTGAAGGTTGAGGAAGTGACTGCTCAGGTTCCTCATGGGAGGGAAGTTCAAGTCATCCTCAGAATAACCAACAGTCTGCCAGAAGGCTCTTCATTTAACACTGATGCCCCAAACAAGTGGACCATTGAGACCAGTGGTGAGCATCAACTAGCAGCATCTTACACTAACACCATCTTACACTAGCATCATTTTACACTCATACCAACTTACACTCACACCTTCTTAAACTCACACCATCTTACACCCACACCATGTTACACTCACACCATCTTATAATAATAATATTTTATTATTCAAATTCAAAGTTTATTCTCTATAAGGATTACAATGCTGAGTTTACAGAATTTGGGTATTGTGTGGTTTACATTGTTGAGAATAAAATAAGGTATTTTTGTAATAATCCTTTACTCACCAATGGTGATGCTAGATTTTATTAATATAAGATAGGATTAGCTTTATTATGTATTTTTTTTTTTTCAGATTCACAGATCATTCTGCCATCATCAGAGGGTAAGCTTCAAGAGGTGACAGACATACCTCTGGCTCTTCACCTGGTTTCTGGCATTACATCAGAAGCTAAATTAATATTATCATGTGTGATGTTTGTGTGCCTCAACAGTGGAGTTTGTGTCACAAGAAGTGCCAGATGTAATATAAAGCTGACAAGCTTAGGGTCACAAGAGTCATCTAAACAAGATGACTTTATTGTTAACATAAATATTTAAAGAATTTTAAAAAGTATTCAAGGGTATTATTTACTCGAGATCTTTAAATTAATGCATTTTTAAGTATGTTGAATGAGAACCATTTCATTGTTCTTGCAGCTTGTGTTATCTTATGAACAATTGTTTTTAAGCATTAATAACTCACTTAAGATGAACTTAGCCTATGATAGTTCAGCAAATATTGACGGTGTTGGAATGTGTAGGACTTGTATGATTGTCATAATTCTCCCCTTTCAAAAGTGCATTGCTTGAATAAAAGGCAGAAACTATATTGCTAACAGGATCTAAAATACAGTGATCCCTTCTCTTTGTTGTTATTTGACCAGATGCATTATTTTGTACAGTATGTAACCATTTTGTGCATATGTTTAATTAACATTTTTGAGGGTAAAACAATTCAAGGAATATGGATTTTATTTTTTTTTTCAAATTTTGGACAGGTGTTATTACAGAATACATGCAAATGACCCACAAACGACTTTGAATGTTTGATTTTTTGTTGGTCATTTATGCAATGGCACAACAGCTGTATTTTTATTTTCAGGTTTACTCAGACCTTTTTATTGCTAGTCAAACAAGACTTCATTTGCCTATTGGAACTCCTCTTAATTCACTAAGTAATGATCACATAGGTGGGACTTAGTTTCAGAATAAGTAATAATTACTGTTTGGAGGGCCAGGTTGGGGCTGTAAGGAGGAAGGTTAAATAAAGTTGCTCAAAATCACAGTCACAAATAGCAATTCATGCAGTATGGGCCTTCTGGAAGATACAAGAATCCTCTCCATTTCTCCTTGAAGGTTTGTACAGTTTTCTAATTGGTTCACATAGCATATAACCAGTCAGCCGAACCTATTTTTCATCCCAGAAAATCAAGGCCAGGCTTTTGCTGGCCAAAAGTTGAATTTGGAATCTCTTGAGTCAGAGAAGTTCTTTGCTTCTATTGTGCTGATTCTGACATTTAAATTGGATTCTCAGTGATAGATCCTTGTGTCATATCCAGTGACTATTAGAAAAAGTAACTGTATTGACTTCATGCAGTTGAAGTACTTTTAGACTTGCTTCCACGACCCTGTACTGTAGTGTTGATCCTGAAGGCTGAAGGTTTGCCAAAACCTTAGGCTTGACCAAATGCTAATGGATTATAGCCATAACTTTTTTAAGAAATTTACCAAAATCAAGCTCTTGACTTAGGCTACTTTAGCTTTATCAATGGTATCTGCAGGGTGTCCTGACTGAGGGCCATCGTTAAGACACATTCCTTTGCTTGACCTCTTTATACCCAATCTTCTTAGTAATACATATATGAACAGGCATCATTATTGTACATGGTTAGTATGGTGCTGCTTTTCTCTGTAATTACCATCTTTTCATAGGAATCTTGACACTGATACTTAAGTATGTGAAGAAACCCAACTTTCTAGAATTACAAACTTCGAGCTTTCACATTATATGATATATGTCTCTAATGTTGTATTATTGAACTTCAGCACAACTGCTGTACATAGGTACATCTTCAGAGTATATAAAGAATCATAACTGTTATTTTATAATTTGCTAAATTTTAATCTGCTGCTTGTTTATAGGTAGGGACATTTATTGCACTTGTCTTATACCAATTTTTGCATTTAAGCTTTTAACTTTTTTATATTTATATGTTGTTTACTTTTAGTTTTTATATATACACCTACCATCCGACTTACGACCTGCTCGACATACGACCATTTGACTTAAGAACTTGTTTCCTATGCCAAATTTCTGGGAAATAAGCAAGTGTTTGTGTTGTACACAGTATTTATCCTAAACCTTACAGTATCATATACAGTAGTAACAGCATAAAAAGTAAAGTAAAACATGAAATACCAAAATAAAACAATAAAATAAAGTCATTACAAAAATGTGATGTTGACATTCAGTAGTAAAGTTCGGGCTACGTCCGTTTCAACTTACGACCGGTTTCTCGGAACCAAACTCAGTCGTAAGTCGGATGGTACCTTTAATTCAGCATTGTAAGATTTTAAGTTAATTCTTGTGCTTTCATGCTTTATATGAAAAAATTCCTGAATTTATCTGGTAAATGCCAAATGATAGTCAACCCTCATTGGAACTTGATAGTAACCTTGCATTTATGTTAATCTTTAAAACATGATGTAGGTATACATGAGTAGTGAAAAGTCTTCCATCATAGTACTTGTTTTTAGTACACTGGTATACAGTATTTACCTCTTACTTAATATTAATGAATTTTTATCTAATTAATATGTAATTTTCTTGTCCCCCAACAGCATTTTATCTTAACATTCACTGTGAAATACTATGCACAGAAAAACTTAATTCCAAAATGTACAGAATCAGTAAGCTATACAATATTGTGGCAGAACATTAACAATATGGGGATGTCATTTGTTATTAAAACATTTATGATAATGAATCAGTATTTAGCAAGGCAGTAAGTACGCTCAAAATAAAAAGCACAAATTGCTTACTCAATTAAACACTAACTGATCTTTTCATAGAATTTCTCATGAGAGACGAAGTTGGAAACTTCAAAATAGGAAGAATAAAAAGATAAACTATTTAAATGGATGAGACTTTTTTTTAAAGCACACCAACCATCTGCCACCGAGGTACGGTAACCTGAAAAAGAACACTTCGGTCATCGCTCACTCCATCACTGTCTTTCCAGAGGGGAGCCGATACTACAGCTCAAAACTGTAAATATCCCCATCCCTCCTTCAGGGTGCAGGAACTGTACTTCCCACCTCCAGGACTCAAGTCTGGTTAATCAGTTTCCCCTGAATCCCTTCACACTACAACAGTACACTGTCATAAAAAAAAAAACACTTGCCTCCACTCTTAACATGTTCAGACACGTTTGCTGGAAGTCTAAGCCTCCCTCGCGCACACAAACCCTTTTCCCCCCCGTCCCCACTCCAACCTTACCTTACGCCCTTATATTTTGTTCCACCCTCTCTAAATGTCCAAACCACCACAGTAACCCTTCTTCAGCCCTCTGGATAATTCTTTTAGTAATTCTGCACTTCCTAATCTCTTAGCTATGAATTTTCTGCATAATATTCATACCACATATTGCCTTCAGACACAACATCTCCACTGCCTCCAGCGTTCTCCTCACTGCAACATTCATCACCCATTCTTCACACCATATAATAGAATATAGTATGAGAATATAGTGTTGGCACCACTATATTCTCATACATTCCACTTTTTGCCTTAATGAATAATGTTCCTTGTCTCCACAGATGCCTTAATGCCTTTTTTCTCCCTCATCAGATCTATGGTTTACCTCATCTTTCATAGACCCCATCTGCTGGCAAGTCCACTCCCAAATACCTGAACATATTCACTTCCTCCATACACCCTCCATCCACTCTAATATCCAATCTTTCATTACTTAATATTTTCTGTTGCTCATCACTTTACTCCTTCCTATGTTCATGTTCAATTTCCTCCTTTTACACACCCTCCCAAATTTGTCTAACCTTTGCTACTTCTCTTTAGAATCTTCCAAAAGCACAGTGTTATCAACAGAAAGAAACTATGACAATTCCCACTTTGTATTAGATTCTTTATCTTTCAATCCCACACTTCTTTCAAACACCTGATTATTCATTGCAACCCCATTTACAAATATATTAAACAACCATGGTGACATCACGAACCCCTGTCTAAGGCCATGTTTACTGGAAAATAATCTCCCTCTCTCCTAATTATGAAAAACGGTATAGATTGGGCTTAATAATTAAAAAAACACACCAAAAACTATACATCAGTACTTCCCAAACTAATAAGGAAGTTCAAACAACTGCATTTTTCTAACAGGCTCCATGAAACAAGAGGTGATATGACAAAGACCTGGAGCACACACACTCAAATGCTTGGCTTGCTGAAGTTAACCAAAATCAGGGATACTGTCCTAACCAAACCCAGTGAGCTACCTCTTCAGCCTATAGAAACAACCAATAAGTTAAATGATTTCTACCATAGAATCAAGTCTAGCTAATAAAATTCCAAGCACTAATACTCAAGCAAGTGATTATCTTGCTCCAACTGAGCCCACTGAGGTTACATATAAATTCACTGAAAAAGAAGTCAGAAATTTTAGCTCAAGTTCCACCACCCTTGTTCAAAAGACCAGCTCACGTCCTTTCATTCACCATTACTATGTTGTTCAACAAATCACTTGAAACTAACACTTTCCCAACAGTGCTCAAGATAGGAAGGGTTACCCTGGTACACAAAGATGGAGATCCAATAGATATAGACCAATACCTAATTTATATTGTTATCCACATTTTTCGAAAAATTAATCCATGAGAGATTATACTCTTTTCTAGCATCACTCAGTATACTAAACTGCCAGTTTGGTTTCAGACCAAATAAAAGACAGTAGACCATAGCATCCTGTACATCAAACTTGAGCATATATAAAGTCCTACCTTACCAACAGCAATCAATATCTATATCAATGGCACAACCTCACCAACAAGACCAGTCAACATAGGTCCCTCAGGGCAGTGCCCTAGGCCATCTGTATTTGTTCATATACATCAGTGATCTTCCAAATGCACCTCAACAACTTTGACCTGTTCTCTTTGCTAACAACACAACTTTTGTCATCTCCCACCCGAATTTGAATTCCCCATTACTAATACTAATAGCCATTTCCCGCTACAAAGGTGTTTACTCCAGTACAGCTAGGGTTCTATCTAGTGGATCCTATAATCCCCATTACAGGGCAAGCCTTAGGTTTATTTGGGTTCTGTACAGGTAGTGTGTTCCAGGCTGCTCTACCAGGCTCCTGCCTGGCAGGAGAGTGACAGGAATGACTTCTTGCTTGTAGGCTGTCTGCTATGAGAGTAAGTGGGAGCTAACATCTCATGGACTGAAGTTATTTATGGACTGAAGTCTAATATACCTAGCCCATGAGGTGACAGTACCTGCATGATGTAAAATATGAGATTGACCTGATACAAAGCATAAAACCCAACAGGGCTTTCATGCTCAAGCATGCTACATACAGTTGTCCCGACTGTGTCAAGTGATTGAGTAAACTCTCTCTCTCATAGGAACAGGGTACTGGGTGGGTCCTTGAATGAAATGCAAAACATATATACATGTACAATTAAGTCAATTTTGTCCCAGGATGCGACTCATACTAGTCGACTAACACCCAAGCACCCATTTCACTGATGGGTAAACAAGTACAGCAGGTGTCTTATGGAAACACGTACTGATGTTTTCCAGCCGTACCAGGGGATTGATCCCCAGACCCCAGTGTGTGAGCTGAGTGCACTAGCAATCGAGCTACGGGACATGGCTTGACTTGAGACTGAGGGAGATTGACACCAGTCAGTCATCATTCTATGATGGAGGAGGAGCAACATGTCTATGGTAAAGGCGACAAAGTAAGAAGACTCTTAGATGTGACTACTGCCCAGCTAGGGCTGGGTATACTTGGAGTATACCTGGAGAGGGTTTTGGGGAACAAATCCCCTGTGGCCCACTTCATAACAAGGCCTCGTGGTGGATCGTTGCCTGATCAACCAGGCTGTTACTACTGGCCACACATAAACCGATATACGAACCTCAACCCAGCTGATCAGGTACTGACTTTAGGTGCCTGCCCAGTGCCTTCTTGAAGACAGCCAGGGGTCTATTGGTAATCTCCCTTATGTATGCTGGGAGGCAGTAAAACAGTCTTGGGCCCCTGACAGTTATTGTGTTGTCTCTTAGTGTACTCGCATGCCCCTGCTTTTCACTGGGAGGATGTTGCATCTCCTGCTGAGTCATTTGCTTTCATAGGGAGTGATTTTCATGTGCAAATTTGATACTAATCCCTCTAGGATTTTCCAAGTATATATTATCATGTATCTTTCTTGCCTGTGTTCCAGGGAATACAAATCAAGGGACTTCAACCATTCCCAGTAATTTAGGTGCTTTATCGTACTTGTGTGCTGTGAAGCTTCTCTGTACATTCCCCAGGTCACCAATTTTGCCTGCCTTGAAAGGGGCTGTTAGTGTACAGCAGTATTCCACCCTAGACAGAACAAGCGATTTGAAGAGAAGCATCATGGGCTTGGCATCCCTAGTTTTGAAGGTTCTCATTATCCATCCTATCATTTTTCTAGCAGATGTGATTGATATTTTTTTGTGGTCTTTGAAAGTGAGATTCTCTGATATTATCACTCACAGGTCCTTTACATTAGTTTTTCACTCTGTTGTGTGGTTGGAATTTGTTTTATACTGTTTTTCCCCTCAAGGAAGGTTCCTTGATGTTGGTGAGGGGCTCTTGATTTAGGGAATTGGATCTGTGCTCCAGTTCCCCGAATTAAGCCTGAATGCCTTCCACATCCCCCCCACCAGGCGCTGTATAATCCTCCGGGTTTAGCGCTTCCCCCTTGATTATAATAATAATTTATACTGTTTTATACGTGGCCTGGTGGCTAAAGCTCCCACTTCACACACGGAGGGCCCGGGTTCAATTCCCGGCGAGTGGAAACATTTCAAAGCGTTTCCTGTTCACCTAGCAGCAAATAGGTACCTGGGTGTTAATCGACTGGTGTGGGTCGCATCCTGGGAAACAATATTAAGGACCCCAATGGAAATAAGTTAGACAGTCCTCGATGATGCACAGACTTTCTTGGGTTATCCTGGGTAGCTAACCCTCCAGGATTAAAAGTCCGAAGAAAATCTTATCTTATCAGATACAGTTTTAATTTCCCCAAGTTTTCCATATTGGTGTACAGCCCATCCTCACTTAGCGACGTACTCATTTACCGATGATTTGGACTTATGACGGGCTCTCTGACCAGTATGCATATCTAAATAATGTATATTACAGCTGATTTCCTCTGTTCTGTTTATTACAAAATACAGTAACCCACTACCATTATAGTATGCTCCTCACTTAGTGATTAATTTGTTTATCAGCAAGGTCTTAGGAATGGAATTCCGTCATTAAGTGAGGAGAGGCTGTAATAGAAATTTGTCTCGTTGAACTTCATATTGTTTACTGCGGCCCATGTAAAGATTTGGTTGATATCCACTTGGAATCTTGCATTGTCTTTGATGGGTGACACTGTCATGAAAATTCAGGTGTCATCTGCAAAGGAAGACACAGTGCTGTGGTTTGCATCCTCATATCTTACATGTCAGATATGAGGATAATGAATAGGATGGGAGTGAGGACTGTCTTGTGGAACAGAGCTTTCCACTGTAGCCACCACAGACTTTACTTTGTTAACTATTACTCTTTGTGTTCTGTTTGTTAGGAAGTTACAGATACATCTACCAATTTTCTTGTTATTCTTTTATCATGCATTTTGTACGCTATTACACCATGGTCGCACTTGTCGAATGCTTTCGCAAAGTCTGTATATACTACATCTGCATTTTGTTTATCCTCTAGTGCATCCAGGACCTTGTCATAGTGATCCAGTAGTTGGGAGAGGCAAGAGCAACCTGCTCTAAACCCACGTTGCCCTGGGTTATGTAATTGATGGGTATCTAGGTGGGTGGCAATCTTGCTTCTAAGAACCCCCCCTTTCAAAGATTTTTATGATATGGTCTCAGTAGTAGTACCAGTTCCAGTAACCAGTTACCAGTAACCAGTGTACCAGTAGATGACTCGCTACCAACCGTCTCTGCGTGAATCACTGTCTGTATTCATATTGTGCTGACCACAGCAGTATTCAAACACCCCCTCACATATGGGCACTGGGGTTAGTTAGTCTTACGATAGAGAGCAGAGAGGCAGGCCGGCTGTTTGGCGCTTCCCACATTATCCGTAATATACGTACTTCCAGCCTACGTGAGTATTTCTTTACCCTATCCACGTGTTCGAACCCCACATGATAAATGGTGGCAGCTTCTGAGCTAGTATGGCGCCTATGCCAATTGAACTAGCATCAGTTGTCAGATAGAAGGGCTTAGAAAAATCTGGAAATTTCAAAATTGGAGCAGATGTTAGCTTTTCTTTTAGAGTTTGGAATGCTCTTTCTTGACGGAAGGTCCAAACAAAAGGAGCATCTTTCTTAAGCAACTCAGTTAGAGGAGCAGCTATGGAAGAAAAATTGGCAATGAAAGATCTATAAAAACCTGCTAAGCCCACAAAGGATCTTACGGCATCAGCAGTTTTGGGTGTTGGAAAATTTAGTACTGCAGTTACTTTACTTTGGTCAGTCGTAACCCCTCTAGGAGTGACTACGTGACCAAGAGACCTATGAGACCTCTAAAGATATTACTCATGAGCCTTGAGAACGTGATAGGGGAGGATCGTAATCCAAACGCCATACGGAGGAAGTGATAATGACCTGTAGGAGTGGAGAATGCAGTTAGCTCTTGGCTGTCTTCGTGAAGAGGGACTTGCCAAAACCCTTGTAACAAATCCAGGGTTGAAAAGACTTTGTTATCTCCGATGTTACGTAAAAGATCACCCAGTACAGGAAGTGAAGCGATCTGGAATGGTTTTCGCATTTAACTTCCTAAAGTCAATTACTGGGCGCCAAGTACCATCCTTCTTAGGTACTAGGATCAAGGGCGCATTCCAAGGTGCAATAACTCCATCATCAAGCATTTGATTAATTAATTCTTCTGCGACAGCAACTTGTGAATGAGGCATTCTGTACGCAGGTATGTAGATAGGTCTAGTACCAGGTTCAAGTGGAATACGATGGGACAATAAGTTTGTTATACCCATCTTCTCACCTGGTAAGGCAATGGCTTTACGATGTTTGTTCAACAGAGTCAACAAACGCCTGACTTCATCTGGGAAGTCAGTGGGAGCTAAGTCTTTCTCCTCAACTGGTGGAACAGATTGATCCAGTGAAGTGGATGAGGTCTCCCCGGCAGAAATAGCACCGACCCACTGGTCAGGTGACAACTCATCCTCTACCTGAACAGGGTAAGGATAGTGAACAAGGTCAACAAGATTGGTATTAGCTCTGAGACGAACACTGTGACCAAAAGTGTTAGCTAGGAAGAAATGGATCTTACTATCTCTTACAACATGTAAGGATGGTTCAACAAATAGACCTTTTACTTTGCAGGAATCACTGTCAACTAGGACGTTATCACCATCTGGAACACTAGGAACAACTACAGACACTCTAGTGAGAGCACTAGCCGCAACAGAGACGTCTTTCTGCAGACGGCATGTGACATCAACAAGAGATGGCATTACTAGTTTCAAGTAATCGTTTTCTGACAAGGCATCCCCTGTGGAGAAACTACTACTCGAACTAGCAGTCATTGCAAGGATAGGTTGTGCACTCAAGGCAGTCTGAGTGTCCTCGGACACTTGAGGCAATGGAACGCTATCCTGCAAGTCTGAAGGTATAGATGGAACACAGACGGGAGTGACAGAATTACCAGTGTCTGACCGCTTGGGTACGCTACTGGAGAATGCATTGGCTTGTAAGGACTTAATCCGTACATCATACTCTGCAGCAGTATGACAGATTTCTGATCCAAGCTGGTAACCCCAGAATGGAACGATCAAGTCGTCAATTTGGGCATGCCATCGGTACGGGTCGAGCACAATGCGTAAGTCTCGCATGGAAGCATCCCAGTAGAAGGTCACCAGGGAAAGTAATCTGGTCGACAACAAGGAAGCAGTGAAGTCTCTACCTTGGATAGAAAAAGTTAGGGAAGTCCGACCTCGGACACGCAGGTGAGAACCAGCTACTCCACTAAGGGAGGACACATGAGTCGGTTCTACGAGAAGGACATGTCGTAACTGCTTATCCTTAAACAAACTAGACCTAATAATATTGACTTGCGCACCAGAGTCCATGAACAAATGAACGGGCGCATTATGAACAGATGCTTGCACTACAGGGCCTATGGTTGCATTGGAAGTTATGTGCAAACAAAAAGGTGGATTGTCATCAGAAAAGACTTGTTCCACTTCATCCCCAAAATCATCTATGTCAAAGACATGTGAAGCAACATCATCAGCAGGATTGTCATTCTCGAGACTGCTTAAGGCTTCAAAGGAATTGTGAACGGGGATGGTGTACTCATTATCACCTACTGTCACCATGGGACAGTTTGACAGGGGCGCTCGAATTCCCCCGAATTGGAAGAATGAGCCTGGTTCTGGTTATTTTGAGAAGTGGAAGAATGAGCCTGGTTCTGGTTATTTTGAGAACCACGATATCTGTTTCCTCTACAGGTTCTGCGGTTGGAACGGCCACGGAAAGACCTAGAGTACTGAAGGTTGTAGAGAGCATTGCACTCAGATGTGTCATGTCCATGTATTCTATGATAAGTACAGTACGGCAGTGACTGGTACTCATCATCAGTATGACGTCTCTTAGGGTAACTATCAGGACAATTAATTGCAATATGGCCACGGAAACCACAGTTGTAACAAGTCCGCTGACTATGGTTACTGAATGTACTATGAATACTACGAGGTTTATAACGACTCTGTACACTGGTTCTTGGTGATCTCTGAAATGGTTGACGACCACGATTTGTCTCTGTGGTGCAAACAAGAGGTGGTGCAGACTGAGGCATAGGTGTGAAATTACTTTTGATACATGGGAAAGTACCCTGGGGGCACAAGGAACGTACATGATTTAGGGCTGTAAGTGGTTCCATCGTCACAGTTGGAGGATTAGCCTCATAAGCACACACGGAAGCAGGTGGCATTAGTTCTTTAATTGCTCCAAAAGCTGCTATTTTAGCAAACGGTTCTGTGAATGGTTTAACCTCGTCAGGGACAAAAGCTGAGGACTGGACAGCATTGATAAATGATGATAAAAGTTTGTCTAATCTAACAGCAAAGGCACTCAACGATTCATTAGTCATGGGTGTAGCATTCACTAGTTCCCTAAGAACGACATATGGATCAGCTGTTTTTACTGGTACAAGGAAAGAACGAATCAGTTCCTCATATTGTGACCACTTAGTAAGATTCCTGAAGTCTCGCATATCAAGGAGATCAACAACGTGAACAGCAGCAGGGGACCAATGAAGAGCTTCTTTCGCAAGTCTGATAAGACTTTCCTCTGAAGGAGGACCTTCAACTAGAGCATTAGCACAAGAACGAATGGCAGTAAACCATGCTTCAAGACTATGTACATGGCCATTGAATAAAGGTAACGCATCAAGGGAATCACGAGTATAACTATAGTATCTCAGTGTCTGGATCGGTCTGTCAGTCGCTAAGGAACTGTGAGGACTGATGACAGCAGCAGCAGTAGCCTGAGAGGTCTGAGTGTCGACATTCACTAAAGTATCACTTGACGGTATGGGAGACATAATGGCAAACAAGTTGCACGAGAACAAATAAGGCAAAAATAATGAACAATAAAAATGATACAAAATGCTAAAATTGAAATAAAAGAGATGCAACTAATTCTGCAGAAGTAATAAAAAAATGTCTAAGATACACTGCAAGAGGAAGGACAACTCAATGTAAAGGACTATTGGCCAAGATAAAAATTACATTGAAATATACAAGTAAAAATATTACTGGAGACTGAATTAAATGCAAAATGAGCTGTCTTTACTCTTGCTAATAAAGAAATTAATTAATAAAATTTGAAATCAATGTAAAAAGTATAAAATAAAATCACTAAATTGTTAACTGGGAAATTTAAATATTTTCTAAGAATACATAAACAAAATTAAAATATAATGCAAAGATAACATCAGGAAAATTAATAAAATGAAAAACAAGATGCAATAATGAACTGAGAATAATAAAGCATAAAAATATCAATAAAACAAAATAATTCACTGCAGAACAAGTGCAACAAAATAAGGTGTAGAAATAATCACTGCAATAATAAAGTCTCACTGGGAAAACTCAGGTTAAATAATAAAATAAAAATATGAAGAAAAACTGATTGAACACTTTAACTCTTAATTGTAAATTAGACAAAACAATTTACTCAAACAGAGTAAAGAAAACACTTTATGTTAAAAGTAATTGAAATTACATCAAGAGTGAATTTGTTCAAAGAAATATGAAAATTATGAATAAAAATAAAACAAAGGAACAAAACGGGAAGTATAACACTTACAAGTGGTGAGGTAAGTGTAACACTTACAAGTGGCGGGGCACACAACACTTAATCACGTATTCATTATTTTAGTATATTCTTACAACAAAATCTTGCTGTGACTGATACGACAAAAATTTGCTGGCAAAAATAATGGTACACAAGTCTGCGAAAAAATTAGAGGAATGAGACACTGCTGGCATATGAAAAAAGACACACATAGAAATAAATGGATAATTTGGTATACTGGGGTGAATATCACTGCATGAAATACAATGACAAATACTGGAGAATACAATGCTGAAAGAATACAATAAAAAAAATTAATGAATCACTTCACACGGAGTGACTGACTGGTACACTACACAATAATACTTACTACAGACAGAGAGTAGCATAAAAAAAACACAGATAAAAAAAAATAAGATGAGCAAAAACACTGAAAAATATTGCAAAAATAATGAGTCAAAGAAACATTGAGTATACACTGAAAATACAAGGCTTAGAGTACACAAGAAATTCACTATAAATGTCTTACACACGCAAATGTCTTTAAATGCAAGAAAAATGTCTCTAAACAGAAAATTATGGAGTCTGGAGTGGTCGACGGTGATGGTGACGAGGGTAGGTTGTCGAAGGTTGTCCTGCGCGGTGATGACTGACGCCTCCTACACTCACTGTTGTCGGAAGAAATGCACTTTCTCGGTGAACTCACATAACTGGCTTTATCGTTGGCGCTCAGCTACAATCTTGACCAATTATGTGAGCCAAAACAGTATTAGGACCCGGTACAAGGGTGCAAACAACCACAGGTAGATGAGGTGGATGGCTGGTGGTGGTGGTGGTGGTGGTGGTGGTGGTGGGAGTGACTCTCGCTGGCACTCACTGGTGCGCACTCCACTCACTACCCACGAAGGTGGCTTGAAAAGCCACTCTATGCCACAGGAATGGTGAAATTCACTCTTAGCATCCAACAGGGCGCACAAAGAGATACATGAAACAATACTTCAGAGGAACTTGCGTGGCTTACTTCTCTCTCTCAGCTGGGTTAGAAGCTGGGTTGGCTGACTGGCTTAACCCACAAGAATGGCTGACTGGAAGATGGGTAACGATGCACACAGCATGAAGGAGCAGGTGGATGACAGGAGACAGGCTGGATGGTAGGCTGCAGGCTGACTAGCATTCACTTCCACAGTCTGGCTTACTGACTGGCTTAATTGCAAAATCCGGGTCAACCCCTCGGAGATTGAAGCAATTAGCACACGAACTAAGCCAGGAAGCTTGAAAAACAGCTGCAACAGGCTTGCAGGCTGGAGTACAGGGTGGAGGTGGTGAGTGAGGGTAAGCGGCTAGCTACGGTTCACCTTTTGACCCACCGGCTACTCACAAACAGTCTTCTAACGTCTTGAAATACCCTTAAAAAAGCTTAATCCACGCTATCCCACCGCTGCCACCATTTATCATGTGGGGTTCGAACACGTGGATGGGGTAAAGAAATACTCACGTAGGCTTGAAGTACGTATATTACGGATAATGTGGGAAGCGCCAAACAGCCGGCCTGCCTCTCTGCTCTCTATCGTAAGACTAACTAACCCCAGTACCCATATGTGAGGGGGTGTTTGAATACTGCTGTGGTCAGCACAATATGAATACAGACAGTGATTCACGCAGAGACGGTTGGTAGTGAGTCATCTACTTGTACACTGGTTACTGGTAACTGGTTACTGGAACTGGTACTACTACTGAGAATGGGACATTAGCGTTATGTAGTTCTTTGCAACTGCTTTACTGCCACCTTTGTGGAGTGGGGCTATGTCTGCTGGTTTTAGTGACTGTGGGATGACCCCTGTGTCCATGCTCCCTTTCCATAGAATGCTAAAGAAACGTGACAAGGGCTTCTTGCATTACCTGATGAACATGGAGTTCTATGAATCCTGGCCTGGGTCAGAGTGCTTAGGCATGTTACTTATTGCCTTTTCAGTGTCTTGTGGTGTTAGGTTTATATGGGAGATTTTTTAATTGACCGAATTTTGAGACTCAGTCATAAAAAATTCATTTAGATTGTCAACCCGTAGTCTCATTAATGACTCGCTAAACACTGAGTCATATTGGGACTTAACCCTTTGACTGTTTTGGTTGTATATATACGTCTTACGAGCCAGTGTTTTGGACGTATATATACGCAATGATTCTAGCGGCTTCAAATCAAGCAGGAGAAAGCTGGTAGACCCACATGTGAGAGAATAGGTCTGTGTGGTCAGTGTGCACCACATAAAAAAAAATCCTGCAGCACGCAGTGCATAATGAGAAAAAAACTGACTGTTTTTTTGGATTAAAATGCTCATTTTGAGGTGTATTTTCGTATAGTATTTATCATTGTATTCTCGTTTTCATGGTCTTACTTGATAAAATGGAAAACATATTGCAGAAATAGAGATGATTTTGATTAGTTTCAGGATGAAAACAACGTTGAAATTGAGCTCAAAGTAGCGGAAATGTTCGATTTTTACCAATGTTCAAGAGTAAGCAAATCACACCACACATCCAATACACGTCAACTGGGGAGTCTAATATTCTTTCACTAGTGCACTGATATTATTTATACCATTTTTACAATAATTCAGTAGTCTGCATAACAATAAATTTTGTATTTTTTGTACCTGGAGTTTACCTGGAGAGAGTTCCGGGGGTCAACGCCCCCGCGGCCCGGTCTGTGACCAGGCCTCCTGGTGGATCAGAGCCTGATCAACCAGGCTGTTGCTGCTGGCTGCACGCAAACCAACGTACGAGCCACAGCCCGGCTGATCCGGAACTGACTTTAGGTGCTTGTCCAGTGCCAGCTTGAAGACTGCCAGGGGTCTGTTGGTAATCCCCCTTATGTGTGCTGGGAGGCAGTTGAACAGTCTCAGGCCCCTGACACTTATTGTATGGTCTCTTAACGTGCTAGTGACACCCCTGCTTTTCATTGGGGGGATAGTGCATCGTCTGCCAAGTCTTTTGCTTTCGTAGTGAGTGATTTTCGTGTGCAAGTTCGGTACTAGTCCCTCTAGGATTTTCCAGGTGTATATAATCATGTATCTCTCCCTCCTGCGTTCCAGGGAATACAGGTTTAGGAACCTCAATAATTGAGGTGTTTTATCTCCGTTATGCGCGCCGTGAAAGTTCTCTGTACATTTTCTAGGTCGGCAATTTCACCTGCCTTGAAAGGTGCTGTTAGAGTGCAGCAATATTCCAGCCTAGATAGAACAAGTGACCTGAAGAGGGGGTCAACGCCCCCGCGGCCCGGTCTGTGACCAGGCCTCCTGGTGGATCAGCGCCTGATCAACCAGGCTGTTGCTGCTGGCTGCACGCAAACCAACGTACGAGCCACAGCCCGGCTGATCAGGAACTGACTTTAGGTGCTTGTCCAGTGCCAGCTTGAAGACTGCCAGGGGTCTGTTGGTAATCCCCCTTATGTGTGCTGGGAGGCAGTTGAACAGTCTCGGGCCCCTGACACTTATTGTATGGTCTCTTAACGTGCTAGTGACACCCCTGCTTTTCATTGGGGGGATGGTGCATCGTCTGCCAAGTCTTTTGCTTTCGTAGTGAGTGATTTTCGTGTGCAAGTTCGGTACTAGTCCCTCTAGGATTTTCCAGGTGTATATAATCATGTATCTCTCCCTCCTGCGTTCCAGGGAATACAGGTTTAGAAACCTCAAGCGCTCCCAGTAATTGAGGTGTTTTATCTCCGTTATGCGCGCCGTGAAAGTTCTCTGTACATTTTCTAGGTCGGCAATTTCACCTGCCTTGAAAGGTGCTGTTAGAGTGCAGCAATATTCCAGCCTAGATAGAACAAGTGACCTGAAGAGTGTCATCATGGGCTTGGCCTCCCTAGTTTTGAAGGTTCTCATTATCCATCCTGTCATTTTTCTAGCAGATGCGATTGATACAATGTTATGGTCCTTGAAGGTGAGATCCTCCGACATAATCACTCCCAGGTCTTTGACGTTGGTGTTTCGCTCTATTTTGTGGCCAGAATTTGTTTTGTACTCTGATGAAGATTTAATTTCCTCATGTTTACCATATCTGAGTAATTGAAATTTCTCATCGTTGAACTTCATATTGTTTTCTGCAGCCCACTGAAAGATTTGGTTGATGTCCGCCTGGAGCCTTGCAGTGTCTGCAATGGAAGACACTGTCATGCAGATTCGGGTGTCATCCGCAAAGGAAGACACGGTGCTGTGGCTGACATCCTTGTCTATGTCGGATATGAGGATGAGGAACAAAATGGGAGCTAGTACTGTGCCTTGTGGAACAGAGCTTTTCACCGTAGCTGCCTCGGACTTTACTCTGTTGACGACTACTCTCTGTGTTCTGTTAGTGAGGAAATTATAGATCCATCGACCGACTTTTCCTGTTATTCCTTTAGCGCGCATTTTGTGCGCTATTACGCCATGGTCACACTTGTCGAAGGCTTTTGCAAAGTCTGTATATATTACATCTGCATTCTTTTTGTCTTCTAGTGCATTTAGGACCTTGTCGTAGTGATCCAGTAGTTGAGACAGACAGGAGCGACCTGTTCTAAACCCATGTTGCCCTGGGTTGTGTAACTGATGGGTTTCTAGATGGGTGGTGATCTTGCTTCTTAGGACCCTTTCAAAGATTTTTATGATATGGGATGTTAGTGCTATTGGTCTGTAGTTCTTTGCTGTTGCTTTACTGCCCCCTTTGTGGAGTGGGGCTATGTCTGTTGTTTTTAGTAACTGAGGGACGACCCCCGTGTCCATGCTCCCTCTCCATAGGATGGAAAAGGCTCGTGATAGGGGCTTCTTGCAGTTCTTGATGAACACAGAGTTCCATGAGTCTGGCCCTGGGGCAGAGTGCATGGGCATGTCATTTATCGCCTGTTCGAAGTCATTTGGCGTCAGGATAACATCGGATAGGCTTGTGTTAATCAAATTTTGTGGCTCTCTCATAAAAAATTCATTTTGATCTTCGACTCTCAGTCTGGTTAGCGGCTTGCTAAAAACTGAGTCATATTGGGACTTGAGTAGCTCACTCATTTCCTTGCTGTCATCTGTGTAGGACCCATCTTGTTTAAGTAGGGGCCCAATACTGGACGTTGTTCTCGATTTTGATTTGGCATAGGAGAAGAAATACTTTGGGTTTCTTTCGATTTCATTTATAGCTTTTAGTTCTTCCCGCGATTCCTGACTCCTAAAGGATTCTTTTAGCTTAAGTTCGATGCTTGCTATTTCTCTGACCAGTGTCTCCCTGCGCATTTCAGATATATTGACCTCTTTTAGCCGCTCTGTTATTCTTTTCCGTCGCCTGTAAAGGGAGCGCCTGTCTCTTTCTATTTTACATCTACTCCTCCTTTTTCTTAGAGGAATAAGCCTTGTGCATACATCGAGTGCCACCGAGTTAATCTGTTCTAGGCATAAGTTTGGGTCTGTGTTGCTTAGTATATCTTCCCAGCTTATATCGGTTAGGACTTGGTTTACTTGGTCCCACTTTATGTTTTTGTTATTGAAGTTGAATTTGGTGAATGCTCCCTCGTGACTAGTCTCATTTTGTCGGTCTGGGGCTCCACGCATACATGTCTGAACCTCAATTATGTTGTGATCTGAGTATATTGTTTTTGATATGGTGACATTTCTTATCAGATCATCATTGTTAGTGAAGATGAGGTCTAGTGTATTCTCCAGTCTAGTAGGCTCTATTATTTGCTGGTTTAAATTGAATTTTGTGCAGAGATTTAAAAGCTCGTGTGAGTGTGAGTTTTCATCAGAGCTGCCTCCTGGTGTTATTACTGCAACAATATTATTTGCTATATTCCTCCATTTTAGGTGCCTTAAGTTGAAATCCCCCAGGAGCAAGATGTTGGGTGCAGGAGCTGGAAGATTTTCCAGACAGTGGTCAATTTTTAACAGCTGTTCCTGGAATTGCTGGGATGTTGCATCCGGAGGCTTGTAGACTACCACAATGACTAGGTTTTGGTTCTCGACCTTTACTGCTAAAACTTCCACTACGTCATTTGAGGCATTAAGCAGTTCTGTGCAAACAAGTGACTCTGCAATGTACAGGCCAACCCCCCCCCTTTTGCCTGTTCACTCTGTCACATCTGTATAGGTTGTAACCTGGGATCCATATTTCGTTGTCCAAGTGATCCTTTATGTGGGTCTCAGTGAAAGCCGCGAACATTGCCTTTGCCTCTGCAAGCAGTCCACGGATGAAAGGTATTTTGTTGTTTGTTGCTGGCTTTAGACCCTGTATATTTGCAAAGAAGAATGTTATCGGACTGGTGGTATTGTTGGTACTGGGGGGGGATTTTTTTTCCGGCATTAGTATCTGTATCTGTTGGTTTGGAGTGGAGGCCATCGACTGTGGTTCCACTCCAGGAATGACTGGATTTGGTGTACGATTTCTGCCATTTCCTGCCAGTTTTTTTTCCTTCCTGGCACTAAAAAACCTCTCCCTCTTGAGTGGCTGTGGCTACCCAGGTTTTCCCATGGCCTGGATGTTTTGTATCTTTTTGTCCCCTTTAGATGGTATGCCTGGCAATTTAAGTTATAGCACAGTCTTTCCTGTACTGAAGAGGTACACATTTCAGGGTGAAAAAGCTTACATGAAGGGAGTTTGCATTTTCCTGTTGTCATATGGGCATGGCATTTTCTAGGGTGGTCATAGTTGCATGTCCCATCTGTTTTTCCAGATTTCCCATGCCAGCAGATACCAAGTGCATAGTATGTGCACAGGCTTGGTTTCCGCTTGCCTTGGGTTTCTGTGACTGTATTCCCTGTTGGTGCATGTTTCCCTGTCTTACTTCTATCCTCCCTAGCACCAACAATGGAGCTCCCACCAGTTGTTTTTGGTAATTTATCCTCACTATTGCTATTGGAGTCCTCTTGTTTGCTATTTCCTGCGGTATTTCTAGTTTGCAATATTGGTTTTATCTTATCTTTGACTACACTTGTTTCCCTACTATGGCTCCTGTCCCCTATGAGGTCATTTATATGTATTCCTTCCTGCGTATAATTCCCGACTACCTGGACAAAATCTCCAGCTTCACCATTACTGTCTCCCAGGACAGTATCTCCAGCTTCACCATTTCTGTCTCCCAGGACAGCACCTCCAGCTTCACCATTACTGTCTCCCAGGACAGCACCTCCAGCTTTACTATTACTGTCTCCCAGGACATCACCTCCAGCCTTACAGTTTGTGACTACATGGCCAGTATCAAGGGCAGTACCATTCAGCCCAGACTTTTTATGTTCCCATCTGTTGTAGAAAGCTTCCAGGTTTTCTATGAAAGCAGCTTTGATGTTGTCCTCTTTTAATACCCTTGTGATTTTAGTCCACAGATTTTCCTCATTTGGGCATACCCAAAAACACTTCTCTGTTTTAATACTGCTTGTAGCTAGTTCTGGGATATCTGCACAAGGGGCGTGACACCAATTTCCACAAAAATGACAATTTATCCATGTGGAAGCCCGTTTGTTTGACTGACCACAGACTACACACAGCTTCATAATGATTTGAATGGTTGATTTACTGCAATTCTACTAGCAACCTCTTGAATATTATATTAATAACCTTAAATGAAGCTCTAGCTATTTGTATTTCTGTTTCTAACTCTTTTTGTATATTGGACAGCTTACCGTCACGTTCCTGATTTTTAATGTTTGTGTTTATAAGGGCGCCTACAACCCCATCCGTTTACAGTCTGCTTTATTGTCCAACGAAACTGTTTGAAACCAGTCCCGGGTTCGGACCAGTCAAGGGTTCGGACCAGTCAAGGGTTCGGACCAGTCGATCTGCTCTGATCAGTGGGTCACTTATTTAAAACATACTGGTCGGTGATTTGAGCTAACACATGAAGGATCTACTGGAAATTATCTACCCGAGTAATATGTGATTTGACTGATACAAAAGTATAACTTGCGTGTTGAAGAGCCGGTGATATCTGGCAGCTCCTACAATGACGAACGGTCGACCTCCTTGTTTATCAATCGCTGTATCTGGCTTTTCTATTTTTTTTTTTTTTTTTTTTTTTTTTCCGTCTCCACCACAATAAATGCTATATTATCACTATAGTTGACTGGTGCAAATTTTGGAGGAAGGACGCTTTTTCTGTAGTAATAATTGCTTCTCGTTGTGTATATTGCGACCGCTGGTAACTACAGGTTATATGAAATTCACAGTAACGTCTCGTATTTCAAGAAAAAGAAACTAATGAAAGTCACTCCACTCCACTAAGTACCATTATAATACTGGTTAGTTGCTACTACAACACTGTATTCTGCTATTCACTGGTATCACTAGATTATATGCGAGTACACTAGCAAGCCAGGAAGATTATTAAAAACAGCTGACCTGTGGTAAGTTTCTGGCGACTTCTGGCACCTGCCTCTATAGGCTTATCACTTCATTTACAAATTCACCTGTTTTCAAATGACACTTTAGCCTTTATCATCAATATACTAGGGAGCCACTGTAGTATACACTATACACTATGTATACTCAATGTTATCAGGGAGACTTTCTTTCCTCTGACACGAAAAGTTCAATTATTATTATTTTTTTCCACACGGGACACAGGCCTATGATTCCCCTCTGGCAGTAAACTCTGCTAGGTAGTGCACACTAAATCTCCTTTTTTGACTCAGTATATAATGTTTTCCGCCCAAGATTGGTTCCAGGCGCTAGAGGGATGTATCGTATAGGATTGATGACACAAATTAAAGTTCTAGCACGTAAGAGCGACCGTGAAAACACGAGATAACCCGGAGCACAACGAGGCACGCTGACACGCTGACACCTATCATTTCATAAGAAAAAATAATTTTTTTTTTCCAAAAATTTTGCGACAGAATGACAGTTTCAGAAAGGGGCTTGCGACAGCCAAAGGGCTAAGTACCTCACTCATTTCTTTGCTGTCATCTGTGTAAGTACCATCTCATCTAAGCAGGGGTCCAATACTGGATGTTGTTTGCCTTAGATTTGGCATAAGAAAAGAAGTATTTCGGGTTTCAATTTCATTTATGGCTGTAAGTTCTTCCTGAGAATCTTGTCTCCTGTGAGATAATTTAGGCTTAAGATCAATATTTGCTATTTCTCTGACCAGTGCTTCCCTTTGTATTTCAGATATACTGCCCCCTCTCAGCAGCTCTGTGATTCTTTGCCTTTACCTGTATAGGGAGCATCTCTTTCTAGTTAACATCTTCTCTTTCTTTTTCTTAAAGGAATGTGCCTTGAGCAGAATTCAAGTACCACAGAGTTAATTCTTTTGAGGCAAAGGGTCGGATCTGTGTTGTTTAGGATATCTTCCCATTTTGTTTCATTTAGGACATGGTTGATTTGATTCCACTGTGTTTTTTGTTATTGAAGTTGAAATTGGTGAAGGCACCCCTCATAACTGATCACCTTATGCTGGGTAAGGAGATGGATGAATGTGAGAGAATGGGTAGGTAGATGGGTGACTGTGAGAGGATGAGTAGGTAGATTATTGAATGTGAGAGGATGGGTAGGTAGATGGGTGAATGTAAAAGGATGGGTAAGTAGATGGGTGAATATGAGAAGATGGGTAGGTACATGGGTGAATGTGAGAGGGTGGATAAATAGATGGGTATACGTGAGAGGATGGGTAGGTAAATTGATGAATGTTAGGGTGGATGGGTGAGTGAATGTGAGAGGATGAGTAGGTAGATGGGTGAATGCTAGGGTGGATGGGTGGGTGAATGTGAGAGGATGGGTAGGTAGATGGGCGAGTGTGAGCATAAATGGTTGGATGAATGTGAGAGGATGGTTAGGTAGATGGGTAGATGTGCTTGAAGATTAGATGGGTGAATGTGACAGGTGAATGGGTGGGTGAATATGATAGGATGGGTAGTTAGTGGGTGGGTGAATGTGATAGGATGGGTAGTTAGTGGGTGGGTGAATGTGATAGGATGGGTAGGTAGGTGGGTGGGTGAATGTGAATGTGAGGGTGGGTAGGTGGGTATGCGTGAACTGCACTGAGTGTGTGAAGATAGTGGAGACTGATGAGTGAATGTATCTTGAACAGAACATCTCTCCTGATCTACCACCCACCCACTACCCTGCCATACCAATAACATCCTTCCACCCACCCACCACCCTGCCATACCAACAACACCCCTCCGCCCAGTAGCTATAACAACGTAAATAATAAACCTACAGTACAGATCCTCAACAGTCTCTACGAAAATGAAAATGAAAATGTTTATTTCCTTGCAAAGCTCACAGTGTGTGGTTTACATATAAAATATTAATTACAAAGGAGGCCACTAGCATGCCTAGGCATTTCAGGCAGACTAATCCTATTTCTTGCTCTATATTGATACAGGTTATGGAGTAATACACTTTAATATAAATCATTGCATACTGATATAAAAGTTAGGAAACTGAAGTGATTAACATTAATTAGATTGATAATAGTGAGGTAATACAGAACATATAACAATACAGCCTCTCCTCACTTACCAACGGAGTTCCGTCCCTGAGACCATGTCGGTAAACAAATTCATGAACATCAAAATGGTATACAATACCGACAGGTTGTTAGGTAAGACACATATGCAACAGTTAGACAACTTTATTCCGAAACGTTTCGCCTACACAGTAGGCTTCTTCAGTCGAATACAGAAAGTAGGCAGGAACAGTAGAGATGTGAAGACGATGTAATCAGTCCATCACCCTTAAAGTCGTAGAATTTGAGGTTGTCAGTCCCTCGGCCTGGAGAAGTTCAGTTCCATAGTCAGTCCTGACTATGGAACTGAACTTCTCCAGGCCGAGGGACTGACAACCTCAAATTCTACGACTTTAAGGGTGATGGACTGATTACATCGTCTTCACATCTCTACTGTTCCTGCCTACTTTCTGTATTCGACTGAAGAAGCCTACTGTGTAGGCGAAACGTTTCGGAATAAAGTTGTCTAACTGTTGCATATGTGTCTTACCTAACAAACAAATTCATCTCTAATCGAGGAATCGCCCCTTACTAATACTTCAAAAATGTCACCACCCAAAATTAAAACATTAAGTTTTATGTTTGCTGTGAAAATTATTTCAGTCTATTCATTATTAATGGTGATGCAACATGAAATAGGTCAATAACTTACTTCCAAGATATTCCAGGAAACGCACACATTGCTGATTACTTGGGAAAAAAAATTGAGAAAATCACACTTTTTTCAGTCTTTACATAGGATAAAAGTGATCTATAGTTACCCTTCAGGCGCATGACATTTTCTGTAATGGTCACGGTCACTTTTTTTTTTTTTAACCTTTCCCACCCTCAACCACCCACCCTTCAATACCTCTCCGTATAATGTCAGTTTTTATTCATTTTGGCATCTTTATCATGCTTCTACATTATTTATGTTATACCTAATATTATTCTGTAATAAATATGATAACCTTTATTGATAGTAATAGTATAAGTATATAATATTCTATAGTGCCATGAGGTACACGTGTCAAGGTGAGAGCCTTCTCCCTCTCATATAGTTTCATCCACCCTCCAATACCTCTCCATGTAATGTCACTTTTTATTAATTTGGGCATCTTTATCATGCTTCTGCATTATTTATGTTTTACCTAATACAGTGGATCCTTGGTTTTCATGATTAATCTGATCCAAAGAGTCTGCCGAAAACCAAAATTTATGGAAACCAAAACCATTTTCCCCATAAGAAATAATGTAAATCCAATTATTCCCTTCCAGATACCCAAAAGTATCAACGAAACATAATTTTTTTAGAGATTAAATATAAATTTACATACAGAAAAGAATGACAGATCAATATAAAGCAATAATAACATCACACTTACTTTTATTGAAGACTCTTGTTGGTGTATGGAAGATGGGGAGGAGGGGAGAGGGAGGACTGATTGTTGTTTGGAAGGGGAATCCCCTTCCCTAAAGACTTCAGGTACCAAGTCCTTATTGGGAGTTACTTCCCTTCTTTGTTTTTTACTGGCACTAGGACCAACTTGAGAGTCACTGGACCCCTGTCACACAAAAAAAAAATTCCAGAGAGCTCTGTTTCTTGCATCTCTTTAAGACTTGCCTAAAATGGGACAAGGCATTGTCATTGAATCACTGAAGCAGGCACCTTCGTCCCTCTCTCTTCCTCCTCCTCTGAAGTAATTTCCTCAGCTGTGCTCTGTTGTTCCAGATGAAGGTCTTGCAGCTCTTCAGTGGTTAGTTCTTCACTGTGGTCGTCCACCAACTCTTCCACATATTGGCCACTCGCATCCAACTCCATGGACTTTCCCAAAGCTACAACAGATTCCACAACAGGCATAGAGTTGTCAGGTGTGTGTGGGGAAGTACCCTGGCTAGTGTGTGGGGAAGTGCCCTGGCTGGTGTGTAGGGAAGTACCCTGGCTGGTGTGTGGGGAGGTACCCTGGTTGGTGTGGGGAAGTACCCTCTCTGGTGTGTGTAGGGAAGTATCAAATCAAATCAAATCCAAATTTATTCTCTATAAGGATTACAATGCAGTGCTTACAGATTTTGGTTATTGTGTGGTTTACATGTAATAAAATACTAATTACTGAGGGGGCCACTAGAACACCTAGCAAGGCTAGGCATTTCAGGCAAACTTAGATTAATTCTTCACCCTAAATTATTACAAATTGTGGAGAAAGTTGACTAAATACTAAGTGACTAAATACTAGTTTGTGAATTTAGCAATACATAGCACAATACATAGTTTTTATATTGGAGTATCACAGGCAAACTTGTGACTAGTTAGGAATCGTTATTTTAAGATTAAGATATGTATTTCTGTGCTTA
>NC_091323.1:10103421-10109747 GCF_038502225.1 Cherax quadricarinatus | reverse complement strand
ACACAATACTACACTATAATGTCATATTTAAATTACTTTCAGCACAAAATTCAATTCCATCAGTAATTCATATAAAAAAAAGTTTGAAAATCCATGAATTTTATCTAAAAAATCAGGATTGTATGAAAAGTGTTCTAAATGCTCTAAATCGTCAAAATATGCAGTAAAACATCATTTTTGCTGTGTTTTTCGATTTTTTCAATGCTTTTGCTATTTTTTAAAAATATATGAAATATATGAAATACCTGAAATATGTGAAATACCTGAAGCATTGAAAATTTCGAAAAATATGGTAAAATGATGTTTTACTGCATATTTCGACGATTTTCAGCATTTAGAGCACTTTTCAATTAAACCTTACTTTTTATCTAAAATACATGTATTTTCACACTTGAAATATTTATAGACACAATACTGCACAAAAATGTCATATTTAAGTTACTTTCAGCATAAAATTCACTTCCATTAGTAATTCTGATAAAAAAGGTTGAAAATCCATGAATTTAAGCTAAAAAATCAGATTTGTCTGAAAAGTGTTCTAAGTGCTCTAAATCGTCGAAATATGCAGTAAAACATCATTCTGACTTATTTTTCGATTTTTCAATGCTTTTGGAATTTTTAAAAAATGTGTGAAATATTCAAAATTATTTCTGAATTTCATAGAAATTTTATGGAATTTTTGAAAAATATGTAAAATACTTTAAAATGTTGAAAAGGCTCGAAAATTTCAATTCCATCAGTAATTATGATAAAAAAGTTCGAAAATCAATGAATTTTCGCTAAAAAATCAGGTTTGCCTGAAAAGTGTTCTAAATGCTCTATATGTCGTCGAAATATGCAGTAAAACATCATTTTGTCATATTTTTCAATTTTTTCAATGCTTTTGGTATTTTTAAAAAATATATGAAACATTCAAAATTATTTCTGAATTTTATCAAAATTTTATGGGCTTTTTGAAAAATATGTAATATACTTTAAAATATTGAAAAGGCTCGAAAATTCCATCAGTATTTCTGATAAAATAATTTGAAAATCCATGAATTTTAGTTAAAAAATCAGGTTTGTTTGAAAAGTGTTCTAAATGCTCTAAATCGTCGAAATATGCAGTTAAACATCAATTTACCATATTTTTCGATTTTTTTAACGCTTCAGGTATTTCAGATATTTCACGAACTTAATATATTTCATATATTTTTTTAAAAATAGCAAAAGCATTGAAAAAATCGAAAAATATGGTAAAATGATGTTTTACTGCATATTTCGACGATTTTCTGCATTTAGAGCACATTTCCATTAAACCTTCCTTTCTAGCTAAAATACATGGATTTTCACACTTGAAATATTTATTGACAATACTACTCTAAAATGTCATATTTAAGTCACTTTCAGTATAAAATTCAATTCCATCAGTAATCCTGATAAAAAAGTTTGAAAATCCATGAATTTTAGCTAAAAAATCAGGTTTGTCTGAAAAGTGTTCTAAATGTTCTAAATCGTCGAAATATGCAGTAAAAGATTATTTCACCATATTTTTCGATTTTTTCAATGCATCAGGTATTTCATATATTTCAGGTATTTCAAGTATTTCATATATTTTTTAAAACTAGCAAAAGCAATGAAAAAATCGAAATACATGGCAAAATGATGTTTTCATATTTCGACGATTTAGAGCATATAGAACACTTTTCAGACAAACCTGATTGTTTAGTTAAAATTCATGGATTTTCAAACTTTTTTATCGAAATTACTGATGGAATTGAAATTTTCGAGCCTTTTCAACATTTTGAAGTATATTACATATTTTTCGAAAAGCCCATAAAATTTCGATAAAATTAAGAAATAATTTAAAATATTTCATATATGTTTTTAAAAATGCCTGAAGCATTGAAAAAATCGAAAAATATGGTAAAATGATGTTTTACTGCATATTTCGACGAATTTCACCATTTAGAGCACTTTTCAATTAAACCTTACTTTTTAGCTAAAATACATGGATTTTCACAGTTGAAATATTTGTAGACACAATACTACACTAAAATGTCATATTTAAGTTAATTTCAGCATAAAATTCAATTCCATCAGTAATTCTGATAAAAAAGTTTGAAAATCCATGAATTTTAGCTAAAAAAATCAGGTTTGTCTGAAAAGTGTTCTAAATGCTCTAAATCGTCGAAATATGCAGTAAAACATCATTTTGCCATATTTTTCGATTTTTTCAATGCTTTTGGAATTTTTAAAAAACATTTGAAATATTCAAAAATTATTTCTGAATTTCATCGAAATTTTATGGGCTTTTTGAAAAATATGTAATATACTTTAAAATGTTGAGAAGGCTTGAAAATTTCAATTCCATCAGTAATTCTGATAAAAAAGTTTGAAAATCCATGAATTTTAGCTAAAAAATTAGGTTTGTCTGAAAAGTGTCTTAAATAAGAGGTTGGTATCAGGATCATTGCTTGTAATCATAAGATTTGTAGTGAATCTATAGTTAGAATTAAGAATAAAACAAATTAAATAGTCTTAAGCTAAAAAATAGCACCTGAATTATTTAACAAATGTAAAATAATGAGCTAAGGTAGTTTTTTTTTTTTTTTTAAGTTAAATAAAGGAGACAATATAAAAGGGACTAATACAAATAAAGTGATGGAGCTTGGGAATATGATAGTAGATAGTACTATAAAGGTAATTCTTTAAAGTTAGAATTATAGTATAAAATTATCATATAAAAGAGACTAATATAAGTTGTGGTGAACAATAAAGTAGTAATCAAATAAATGAGCTTTTGAATATAATGGCAAAATTGTGAACTTATTCTACTTTAGCACCTGAGAGGAGCACTACGTTTCCTGGATAGTCTAGCCTTCTTGTCTGCTGGTTTGGTTAGTTTGGCTCAGGCACACATAGCTTCAAAATCACCCTTGAAATTCACAGAGGCGATGATAAGTCATCTACCCCCCGAAAGTTGGGGATGCTTATTAACCGGCAAACAAGTGTTTCCTTATGAATATTGCAGCTCCCCAGAAAGGCTCGAAGAGAAGACTTTACCCCCAAAAAGAGCTTTCTACAGTTCTCTGTCTAAGAAGCATATTAGCCAAGAAGAATTCGATCATGCTCATCTGGTTTGGGAGAAAACAGCTTGTCAAACTCTATGAGACTATCTCCTAGTATATCTCAGCTGTGATGTAGGGCTTCTGGCTGACATATTCACCTTGCATAGGAGATTATTATACAACATCTATAATCTAGATGTTGTTCACTATGTTTCTCTCCCCGGTTTTGCCTATGATGCTTTCTTAAAAACCAGTGGAGTGGAATTAGAATTAATTACTGATCAGGAGCTTTATAACATCATACAGTCTAATATAAGAGGCGGCTTCACCACTGCTGTTAGGACGTTTGCTCAAGCCAATAACCAGTTAATTAATCCCAATTTTGATGAGAAAAACTTAGTAAGTAAATTTTTGCTATACTGGGATTTTAATTCTCTTTATGGTTCTTGCATGACTGAGGCGCTGCCCTACGCAAACATTCGAAAACTCTCACCCGCAGAAATGGTGAGTTTTCTCGCAAATGGTGGTCTTCTCCAGAAGAATCCTCAAGACTCTATAAAAGGTTACTGGCTTCTTATAGACACTCTAGGAATAGCCCCAGAATTAGCTCGCTACACAAATGACTTGCCACTATGTCTCTATCACAAACAGATAACATTAGATGATCTATCTGAGTACAGCAAACAGCTATTGGCAATCAGTAATCAAAAACTACCCCGTAAAAATACTAAATTAGTGGGGGACCATCTCCCCAAACGAAACTACCTAATATCATTGCCTTTATTGCAGTTGTTTTTGGAGATAGGTCTACAAATTGAGAAAATTCATAGCATATATGAATTCTCACAAGGAAAATATCTGGCGGGCTTTGTTGAAGCAAACATGAGGCAACGTAATAGTAGCACTAGTAAAGACTGTCAATGATTATTTAAATTGTTGACCAATTCTGTATTCGGCAAGACATTGTTTAATCCATCAAAATATGCCAACAAAACGAAGCTCATAACATCAGCAGGAGCATTTTTGCGAGCGGTGAGTAAGCCACTATTTAAGAAAGCCATAAAGCTTTCAGAAAACAAAGTATTGGTTACGACGGGGACGCCAGCCATAAAACTCACTTACCCTAATTACATAGGCTACCAGATACTAGAACTCGCCAAATTTAAGCTGTACCATTTTTGGTATATGATTCTTAAGAAAACATACCAAGACAAAATAAAACTAATCTATTCAGATACCGATAGTGCCATCGCCTGTTTAGAGGGCATCAAAAACCTTACTGATGAAATCGGTAAGGAACCATTGAGGAAATGGATAGACACATCTAATTTCCCCACAGATCATCCTCTCTACAATGACTCAAGGAAGGGATCTCTAGGCATACTTAAAAGTGAGGTGGGGGACCGCCTTATTTCAGAAATAGTCTGCATTAAACCCAAAATGTATAGCATCCTGCTAGCAGATAACAACAACACTATCGCTGCAAAAGGAGTTCCTCAGTCTGAACAACAATTATTAACTCATAATAACTTCAGAAGTGTGCTGGAAGACGGTTCTAAACATACCTTCCAATATAGTCAAATTAGAAATTTAAAAGGTCAGATGACCACTATCACCACTAGGAAACGAGGTCTTAGCTCATTTGATGATAAGCGCTTTTACTTAGATGCCTATCACTCTGTATCCTATGGTCATCCAGATGCCGGAGAAACAAAGTTTAAATTATTTAAAGATAAAACAGATGACAAAGTGGAGGAAGACGATGGAGCTAATAGCAGTACTGAAGAAGGGAGTACAGAAGAATAGGAACTAGAGATGAGAGACAGTTGCATTCTTTGGCGGGGAAGAGAAAACACCGTAAGAGATTTTTTCCCCAGGGTCAAGCATCGACGTGAGAGAGGTAGATCTTCCGCCACTGCTCGTAGTTTCATGCTCTTAGAAGCTAGCTGTTCTGAGGGAGATGAGGAATAAAACAATGTAATGTTAACTAATAAATATATTTGCTAAGTGAGACTTGTTTTCACCTTTGAAAAATTAGGTTATTATCCTTTTTTCACACAAATGCCCCCCAATGTACCCGGAGAGCGAGCGCAGCCAGATAATCACGCCGATGACCCCGAAAGAAGCAGTGAACTAGACCAGCAGGCTGGCTGCAACACTCCCTCAGAGACCCCACTCAATTATTAAGTCGTACCCAGGCACCTGAATCCTTTGTACTAGCCTCCCATCACGGAAATAAACTTCTCTATCCCCTTTGGGGGATGCGTGGTGACCCCACCCAGTTATTAAGTCCTCTGACAGTTCGAGGCTAAGCTGTCTTCCATTGCCGCATTCTTTGAACCAGTCGGTGTTGGGAAGAAGTAGCACTTGCGTCAGTGACCGGGGGGGGGGGGGAACTCCCTCGGAGATGGCAAGCTTGTACCCAGTCACCTGAATCCTTTGTACTGCCTCTCCCATCTATCAGGGTGATAGAGTTTGGGGAGTCAAAAGTGATCATTATCTACCTTCTGCTTAGTAATACACAGAAATAAGTCTCTCTATCCCCTTGGGGGATGATTAAATATATTAAACTTGTACCCTGACAGCCCTGAGGTTATGCTGTCCCCGAGTATCACATTCTTTTCCACACTCATTATCCTGGAATCTGCCACCCGGTCACCTGAATCCTTTGTACTGCTTCTACTTAGTAATGCACAGGAATAAGTCTCTCTATCCCCTTGGGGGATGATTAAACATATTAAACTTGTACCCTGACAGCCCTAAGGTTATGCTGACCCCCCATTATCACATTCTTTTCCATGGTCATTATCCTGGAATCCGCCAGTGTCTCTAGATCGACAAGAACATACTACTCCCCTATGTCAGTGACGTCACGTGATGACCTCACACATACAAGCTGAATCTTGTCGACTTCCCCCTATGTCAGTGACGTCACGTGATGACCGCACACACAGGTTGAATCTTGTCGACTTCCCCCTACACATTTTTCACTCTTAACCCAGGATAACCCAAATAATTTCACATTTTTTCGTTAATACCCACAACAATCCACAATTTCTTTACAAAATACAACACAAGTCTAGACATTTTTCTCGTTTTAACTATTTCATCTCAGGTCACTCCCCACGAAGTAACCTTCTCTCTCTCCTTCTCCCCACCCACCCAAACCCTCACACTCCCACCAACACCTCACAATTTTCACTCATAACCCACAATTTTTTTCTCGTTTTAACTATTTCATCAGAAAAAGTCACCACAACACTTACAACTTATAAC
>NC_091323.1:9913421-10098421 GCF_038502225.1 Cherax quadricarinatus | reverse complement strand
GAAAGGGCAAAATCAGTGTTTATCCATGGGCTTCAGGAGAGAGAGGAAAGGACACACACTGAAAGGCAGCAGGAAGAAAGAAAGGAGATTGAGAAAATCATCACGGAAATAGGTGAAGAGATGGACGAGATTGTAAATTTTCAGAGAATAGGGGGGTACTCGAAGGGGAGAAACCGACCAATCAAGCTGATTCTCAGGACGGAAACAGTGCGGAACAGGATCCTCCAAGAGAAACCACGATTGAAATACTCGGAAGAGTACAAGAGGGTGTTCCTAGACAGAGACAGAACAAAATCAGAACGACAGCAGCTGAGGGAGAGGACAAAAAAGCGAAAGGAGCTAGGAAAAGAGACAAGGAGGGAACCAGCAGAGGTCAGTCAGAGCAGAACAGAACAGCAAGGGCAAGCACACACACAACTACTCTCAGAACCATACAATCTATCACACCATCCCAACACACACTACAATCCATACCCACAGCCTCCACCCAACACCGAGCTATAGAATCCCACAGTATGCCACCAGGTCTCCCACCCTCACAGGCCCCCCAAACCACAGTGTTGGAAAGGAAACTGAAGGTATGGTACACAAACGCTGATGGAATAACAAATAAGTGGGAGGAGTGGCATGAAAGAGTCAAAGAAGCATCACCGGACATCATAGCTCTCACAGAAACCAAGCTTACAGGTATGATAACAAATGCCATCTTTCCAACGGGATACCAAATCCTGAGGAAAGACAGAGGGAACAGGGGGGGTGGAGGAGTGGCGTTGCTGATCAAAAATCGCTGGAATTTTTATGAGCTGGAGAGAGGAGACAGCGGAGAAGAAAGTGATTACATAGTGGGAACACTTCACTCTGGAGGTCCCAAGGTGGTAATAGCAGTGATGTACAACCCACCACAGAACAGCAGGAGGCCAAGGCAAGAGTACGACGAGAGCAATAGAGCGATGGTTGACACACTGGCTAGAGTGGCCAGAAGAGCTCATGCATGCAGGGCAAAGCTCCTGATCATGGGTGACTTTAACCACAAGGAGATCGATTGGGAGAACTTGGACCCACATGGGGGCCAAGATACATGGAGGGCTAAGATGATGGAGGTGGTACTGGAAAACTTCATGTGCCAACACGTAAGGGACACTACAAGAGAGAGAGAGGAGAGGATGAACCAGCAAGGCTGGACTTAGTATTCACCTTGAGTAGTGCAGATATCGAGGACATCACATATGAAAGACCCCTTGGGGCCAGTGACCATGTGGTTTTAAGCTTCGAATACACAGTAGAGCTACAAGTGGAGGGAGAAGCAGGAAGGCCAGGACGAATGAAGCCAAACTACAAGAAAGGGGAATACACAGGAATGAGGAACTACCTGAACGGGGTTCAGTGGGACAGAGAACTGGCAGGGAAGCCAGTTAATGAGATGATGGAATATGTAGCAACAAAATGCAAGGAGGCTGAGGAGAGGTTTGTACCCAAGGGTAACAGGATTAATGAAAAAGCCAGGATGAGCCCATGGTTTACCCAAAGGTGCAGGGAGGCAAAAACCAAGTGTGCTAGGGAATGGAAGAAATATAGAAGGCAAAGGACCCAGGAGAATAAGGAGAACAGTCGTAGAGCCAGAAACGAATATGCACAGATAAGAAGGGAGGCCCAAAGACAATATGAAAATGACATAGCAGCGAAAGCCAAATCTGACCCGAAACTGTTGTACAGCCACATCAGGAGGAAAACAACAGTCAAGGACCAGGTAATCAGGCTAAGGAAGGAAGGAGGAGAGACAACAAGAAATGACCGTGAAGTATGTGAAGAACTCAACAAGAGATTCAAAGAAGTGTTCACAGAGGAGACAGAAGGGACTCCAGAAAGACGGGGAGGTGGGGCACACCACCAAGTGCTGGACACAGTGCACACAACCGAGGAAGAAGTGAAGAGGCTTCTGAGTGAGCTAGATACCTCAAAGGCAATGGGGCCAGATAACATCTCCCCATGGGTATTGAGAGAGGGAGCAGAGGCGCTATGTGTACCCCTAACAACAATATTCAATACATCTATCGAAACAGGGAGATTGCCTGAGGCATGGAAGACAGCAAATGTAGTCCCAATCTTTAAAAAAGGAGACAGACATGAAGCATTAAACTACAGACCAGTGTCACTGACATGTATAGTATGCAAAATCATGGAGAAGATTATCAGGAGAAGAGTGGTGGAACACCTAGAAAGGAATGATCTCATCAACAGCAGCCAACATGGTTTCAGGGACGGGAAATCCTGTGTCACAAACCTACTGGAGTTCTATGACATGGTGACAGCAGTAAGACAAGAGAGAGAGGGGTGGGTGGATTGCATTTTCTTGGACTGCAAGAAGGCGTTTGACACAGTTCCACACAAGAGATTGGTGCAAAAGCTGGAGGACCAAGCAGGGATAACAGGGAAGGCACTACAATGGATCAGGGAATACTTGTCAGGAAGACAGCAGCGAGTCATGGTACGTGGCGAGGTGTCAGAGTGGGCACCTGTGACCAGCGGGGTCCCGCAGGGGTCAGTCCTAGGACCAGTGCTGTTTCTGGTATTTGTGAACGACATGACGGAAGGAATAGACTCTGAGGTGTCCCTGTTTGCAGATGACGTGAAGTTGATGAGAAGAATTCACTCGATCGAAGACCAGGCAGAACTACAAAGGGATCTGGACAGGCTGCAGACCTGGTCCAGCAATTGGCTCCTGGAGTTCAATCCCACCAAGTGCAAAGTCATGAAGATTGGGGAAGGGCAAAGAAGGCCGCAGACGGAGTACAGTCTAGGGGGTCAGATTATTATTATTATTATAATCAAGGGGGAAGCGCTAAACCCGGAGGATTATACAGCGCCTGGGGGGGGGATGTGGAAGGCATTCAGGCTTAATTCGGGGAACTGGAGCACAGATCCAATTCCCTAAATCAAGAGCCCCTCACCAACATCAAGGAACCTTCCTTGAGGGGAGGGGGTCAGAGACTACAAACCTCACTCAAGGAAAAAGATCTTGGGGTGAGTATAACACCAGGCACATCTCCTGAAGCGCACATCAACCAAATAACTGCTGCAGCATATGGGCGCCTAGCAAACCTCAGAACAGCATTCCGACATCTTAATAAGGAATCATTCAGGACCCTGTACACCGTGTATGTTAGGCCCATATTGGAGTATGCGGCACCAGTTTGGAACCCACACCTAGCCAAGCACGTGAAGAAACTAGAGAAAGTGCAAAGGTTTGCAACAAGACTAGTCCCAGAGCTAAGAGGTATGTCCTACGAGGAGAGGTTAAGGGAAATCAACCTGACGACACTGGAGGACAGGAGAGATAGGGGGGACATGATAACGACATACAAAATACTGAGAGGAATTGACAAGGTGGACAAAGACAGGATGTTCCAGAGATTGGACACAGTAACAAGGGGACACAGTTGGAAGCTGAAGACACAGATGAATCACAGGGATGTTAGGAAGTATTTCTTCAGCCACAGAGTAGGCAGTAAGTGGAATAGTTTGGGAAGCGATGTAGTGGAGGCAGGATCCATACATAGCTTTAAGCAGAGGTATGATAAAGCTCACGGCTCAGGGAGAGTGACCTAGTAGCGATCAGTGAAGAGGCGGGGCCAGGAGCTCGGACTCGACCCCCGCAACCTCAACTAGGTGAGTACAACTAGGTGAGTACACACACACACACACACACCTCACTTTACTTTGAACACCTTCAAAACACTCTCATACATCATTTGTGACGACCTTTTCTCAATATCTCTTAAGATATATTCTCTCATCCACAACCTTTATCATTTCACTACAGAACAACCCCAAGATTACTTCGAACACTCTCATAAATCATTTGAATACTCACATAAACACCTTTGAACATTTCCAAACAACACTGAAGCACTTCCAAAATATCATTTTGAATACTCACAAATAAGATTTATCATCTCTAATTTATCTACACTTACACATTTCATTAACTGAAATTACAACTCATCCACCATACTACTCCCTCAGTCTCCAGACTTTACAACATTATCACAAAAACTAACTCATACACTTATGACATGAGACATTTTACCAAAACTAACACAAACACACCCACACACACCACACTTTACTTTGTACAACACCAAAAACAACATCAATTACCTTTGATTACTCCAAAAACATCATTTGAACACATTCAAAACATCATCAAACTCCTTTGAATACTCCCAAAACACCACTGAATACTAGCAAAACAGCACCGAATACTGCCCAAACAACACTAAAAATCACCAGAAACTAAGATCAACACCACCAACTAACACCATTTTATAGAAATCCCCTCAAATCACTATAACCAAGACGATCCCACTCACCTCAGACTATTGTATAACATGAGCGCAAAAATAACACTCATAAATCATTTGAATACTCACAAAAAAACACCTTTGAACATTTCCAAACAACACCGAAAACACTTACAACAGGATCACCACCAACTGAAATCATAACATGTACACACACACGCACACACACACACACACACACACACAAAAAAAAAAAAAACTATGGCATCCATCAACTATCATCAATGACCACTCACCTCAAAACCACTAAGATCGCAGAAAACACTCATTTTCATAATCATTCACACAAAAAATCACAATCACCAACTCCATACAATATCTAATACACCCCCCTCACTACCACCAACACATACCAGCACAGATAGGGATACCTCCCATGACATCACACTCCATCCTGTGTTTACTTGGCAATCAGCAACGTCACACCCCACTTTTACTTCATTTAACTTAACGAGAGGAAGTTACTTGTTTCAACCTGTTATATCTCCAATATCTAAGATCACCACAATCAAGACGTTTACCAAATTCTATAACCCCACCACTAAGATCACACATTTTTTTTGTACACATTCTCTTAAAACATCATCATAACGAAGATCACTAAAACTATCTATACTTTTACTAAGATCACATAACATTTTGTCTTCTCTAACTCACTCACCAATTTACATTCACACTTACACATTTCATTAACGGAAATTACATCTCATCCACCAAACTCTTCCCTCATTCTCCAGACTTACAACATTAGCACAAAAAAAACAAACTAACTCATACACTTATGACATGAGACATTACCATAACTAACACACTGACTAACTTTTTTTTTTTTTTTTTTTTATTCGCCGGTATTCTCCCGGCCCGGGTCTTTTCCAAGTAGTGGTGACCCGGCCTTGGCTCCCTATCTGGGGAGTGTCTCGAGACTTAAGTCTCCCATGGGAGGAGGTACAGTACCTCCTCATCTTTGGGACCAAGTGTCCTCAGGCCTAGCCACATTCCCCGCCCTCACGGGGCTCGTAGGGAGAAGCTAGGCCTCTGGTCTGCCATCTACCCCGCCTCAAAGGGGCTCGTGGGGATGGCAGTCTTATGAGCTGCAGATGGTAGCAAGCTCAGCTACTGACTAACTTTGAACCATGTCTGAACAACTCAAAAACACCACGGAACACATTAAAAAAAAATACTCTGCACATCATTTGAACACCTTCAAAAATCACCATCAAACACCTCCGAATACTCCCAAAACACTGCTGATTACTACCAAATCACCACTGAATACTACCAAAACACCGTCAAAATCACCAGAATCTAAGTTTAGTATCACCAGCCAACATCCATTTTATAGAAATTCCCTCAAATCACTATAACCAAGAACTCCCTCCCCATGGGCGCAAAAAAAAAGAAAAACTTGAACACAAACCTATTACGCAAACACTTAGTACATGATCACCATCAACTGAAAACATGTCTTGTACACACATAAATCTAAGACAACCACCAACATCAATCACCCATGTTCACTTACCTCAAAAATCACTAATATCACAGAAAACACTCATTTTTTATAAACATTCACACAAAAAATCATATTTGACAATAAGCGCACTCACCTCACTACCACCAACACACGATGTCACACCTCACAGGATCGGCGAGGTCACCTCCAGTGACGTCACACTCCCATCTGTGTTTACTTGGTGGTTAGTAACATCACACCCAACCCACCTTGTTTCAACCTGTTGTACCCTACATTATCTAAGAACACTATAACCAAGACGATTACCAGAGTTTATGACCCCACCACTAATATCACAGAAAACACACATTTTTATAATTATTCACACAAAAATCACGATCACCAATTCCATATCATGTTTACCATCATCTATCAACACTCATCACCAAGATCACCAAAAATCAAAGATCATGCTTCTCAAAACTACTATGATCACTGAAAACACTTATTTTTTAAACATTCGCACAAAAATAAGACATACACAAAAATACCACGACACTTAACATATCACTATAACATATCACCATCACAAAAAAAAAAAAAATAAAAAAAAAATAGTGCACAGTCACCCACAACTTATACATTTCAATCACAAATTTAAGACATGAGACACACACAAAAAATCTAAGACATTCACCTCCAACTAAGACATACACATCTTAATTAAGACATACACCAAAACCTATACTTGACATATTGCGGTATGAATATTCATACCGCATTTATGTTGCATATCACATTCCTCATCCACATCATCCCTGAAACATCCTTTCTTATTCATTCCGTATATCTCTTAGAGATATTTTAACCCCGACGGCCCATCACGACGTAGGAGCCAGAGCAACCATCACCACTCCAACATCACCTACTACACTCTGGCTCCTAATGTCATGATGGGCCGTCGGGGTTAAAACAACTCTAAGAGATATACGGAATGAATAAGAAAGGATGTTTCAGGGATGATGTGGATGAGGAATGTGATATGCAACATAAATGCGGTATGAATATTCATACCGCAATATGTCAAGTATAGGTTTTGGTGCATGTCTTAGTTAAGATGTGTATGTCTTAGTTGGAGGTGAATGTCTTAGATTTGGTGTGTGTGTCTCATGTCTTAAATTTGGGATTGAAATGTATAAGTTGTGGGTGACTGTGCACTATTTTTTTTTTTTTTTGTGATGGTGATATGTTATAGTGCTCATGATATGTTATAGATGTTGGTGGAAGTGTCGTGGTATTTTTGTGTATGTCTTATTTTTGTGCGAATGTTTAAAAAATAAGTGTTTTCAGTAATCATAGTAGTTTTGAGATGCATGATCTTTGATTTTTGGTGATCTTGGTGATGAGTGTTGATAGATGATGGTAAACATGATATGGAATTGGTGATCGTGATTTTTGTGTGAATAATTATAAAAATTTGTGTTTTCTGTGATATTAGTGGTGGGGTCATAAACTCTGGTAATCGTCTTGGTTATAGTGTTCTTAGATAATGTAGGGTACAACAGGTTGAAACAAGGTGGGTTGGGTGTGATGTTACTAACCACCAAGTAAACGCAGATGGGAGTGTGACGTCACTGGAGGTGACCTCGCCGATCCTGTGAGGTGTGACATCGTGTGTTGGTGGTAGTGAGGTGAGTGCGCTTAGATATTGTCAAATTTGATTTTTTGTGTGAATGTTTATAAAAAATGAGTGTTTTCTGTGATATTAGTGATTTTTGAGGTAAGTGAACATGGGTGATTGATGTTGGTGGTTGTCTTAGATTTATGTGTGTACAAGACATGCGTAATAGGTTTGTGTTCAAGTTTTTTTTTTTTTTTTTTTTTTTTGCGCCCATGGGGAGGGAGTTCTTGGTTATAGTGATTTGAGGGAATTTCTATAAAATGGATGTTAGCTGGTGATGCTAAACTTAGATTCTGGTGATTTTGACGGTGTTTTGGTAGTATTCAGTGGTGATTTGGTAGTAATCAGCAGTGTTTGGGAGTATTCGGAGGTGTTTGATGGTGTTTTTTGAAGGTGTTCAAATGATGTGCAGAGTATTTTTTTTTAATGTGTTCCGTGGTGTTTTTGAGTTGTTCAGAGATGGTTCAAAGTTAGTCAGTGTGTTAGTTATGGTAATGTCTCATGTCATAAGTGTATGAGTTAGTTTTTTTTTTTTGTGCTAATGCTGTAAAGTCTGGAGAATGAGGGAGGAGTTCGGTGGATGAGATGTAATTTCGGTTAATGAAATGTGTAAGTGTGAATGTAAATTGGTGAGTGAGTTAGAGAAGACAAAATGTTATGTGATCTTAGTAAAAGTATAGATAGTTTTAGTGATCTTCGTTATGATGATGTTTTAAGAGAATGTGTAAAAAAAAATGTGTGATCTTAGTGGTGGGGTTATAGAATTTGGTAAACGTCTTGATTGTGGTGATCTTAGATATTGGAGATATAACAGGTTGAAACAAGTAACTTCCTCTCGTTAAGTTAAATGAAGTAAAAGTGGGGTGTGACGTTGCTGATTGCCAAGTAAACACAGGATGGAGTGTGATGTCATGGGAGGTATCCCTATCTGTGCTGGTATGTGTTGGTGGTAGTGAGGGGGGTGCATAAGATATTGTATGGAGTTGGTGATTGTGATTTTTTGTGTGAATGTTTATGAAAATGAGTGTTTTCTGCGATCTTAGTGGTTTTGAGGTGAGTGGTCATTGATGATAGTTGATGGATGTCATAGTTTTTTTTTTTTTTTTTTTTTTTTTTTTTTTTTTTGTTGTGTGTGTGTGTGTGTGCGTGTGTGTGTGTGTGTGTGTGTGTGTGTGTGTTTGCATACATGTTATGATTTCAGTTGGTGGTGATCCTTTTGTAAGTGTTTTCGGTGTTGTTTGGAAATGTTCAAAGGTGTTTTTTTTTGTGAGTATTCAAATGATTTATGAGTGTTTTTTTTTTGCGCTCATGTTATACAATAGTCTGAGGTGAGTGGGATCGTCTTGGTTATAGTGATTTGAGGGGATTTCTATAAAATGGTGTTTGTTGGTGGTGATTTTTAGTGTTGTATGGGCAGTATTCGGTGCTGTTTTGCTAGTATTCAGTGGTGTTTTGGGAGTATTCAAAGGAGTTTGATGATGTTTTTGAATGTGTTCAAATGATGTTTTTGGAGTAATCAAAGGTAATTGATGGTTTTGGTGTTGTACAAAGTAAAGTGTGGTGTGTGTGGGTGTGTTTGTGTTAGTTTTGGTAAAATGTCTCATGTCATAAGTGTATGAGTTAGTTTTTGTGATAATGTTATAAAGTCTGGAGACTGAGGGAGTAGTATGGTGGATGAGTTGTAATTTCAGTTAATGAAATGTGTAAGTGTAGATAAATTAGAGATGATAAATCTTATTTGGGAGTATTAAAAATTATATTTTGGAAGTGCTTCAGTGTTGTTTGGAAATGTTCAAAGGTGTTTATGTGAGTATTCAAATGATTTATGAGAGTGTTCGAAGTAATCTTGGGGTTGTTCTGTAGTGAGATGATAAAGGTTGTGGATGAGAGAATATTTCTTAAGAGATATTGAGAAAAGGTCGTCACAAATGATGTATGAGAGTGTTTTGAAGGTGTTCAAAGTAAAGTGAGGTGTGTGTGTGTGTGTGCATGTGTGTGTGTGTGTGTGTGTGTGTGTGTGTGTGTGTGTGTGTGTGTGTGTGTGTGTGTGTGTGTGTGTGTGTGTGTGTGTGTGTGTTAGATGGTCATAGAGTTTTGTGAATATCTTGGATACAGTGATTTTAGTGGATTTGAGATTGGTGATGAGATGCATTTGTGGATGTGAAATGTGATTTTTGTGTGTGTTCAGAAGAGGTGTGTTGGGAGATGGGTGAGTGGATGTGAAGAAATGTGGGTGAGATGGAGAAGGGTATGGGGGAGGGTTGTATTAGAAATTTAATGAAATATGGGGAGGGGGGATTTTACTGAAAATAAAGGTAATGAAATTAAAGGTAAAGAAATTATAGAATTGAAAAGTTATGATATATTGGAAAAGAATGGAGGGTGTCGAATCATGTCGCAGAAGTTGGGTAGTGAGATTAGTTGTTGTGAGTATAATATCAATTTATGTGGATTCAAGGAGATGGGTATGGAGAGGATTTTATTAGAATTATAGTAATGTAGCGAGGAATGTGTATTACATTTAAGATTCAGTAAAAAGAAGGGAAAAAATTTGTGTCGAATAAATTGTGAATAAATTGGTAAGTGATGAGGGTTGTGGGTAATGTAGTCGAACTAGAGATACCAAAAAAGTGGTTATAAGTTGTGGGTTGTTGATGTAACTTTTTCTGATGAAATTAGTTAAAACGAGAAAAAAAAATTGTGGGTTGTGGGTGTTGTGGGTTGTGGATATTGTTGTCGAACTAGAGATACCCAAAAAGTGGTTATAAGTTGTGGGTTGTTGTGGGTGTTGTGGGTTGTGGGTGTTGTGGGATGTGGGTGTTGTGGGAAGTGGGTGTTGTGGATTGTGGGCGTTGTTGTCGAACTAGAGATACCGAAAAAGTGGTTATAAGTTCTGGGTTGTTGTGGGTGTTGTGGGTTGTGGGTGTTGAGGGATGTGGGTGTTGTGGGATGTGGGTGTTGTGGGTTTTGGGCGTTGTTGTCGAACTAGAGATACCGAAAAAGTGGTTATAAGTTGTGAGTCGTTGTGGGTGTTGTGGGTGTTGTGGGATGTGGGTGTTGTGGGATGTGGGTGTTGTGGGTTTTGGGCGTTGTTGTCGAACTAGAGATACCGAATAAGTGGTTATAAGTTGTGGGTTTTTGTTGTGGGTGTTGTAGTTGTGGGTGTTGTGGGCTGTGGGTGTTGTGGGATGTAGGTGATGTGGATTGTGGGTGTTGTTGTCGAACTAGAGATACCGAAAAAGTGGTTATAAGTTGTGGGTTGTTGTTGTGACTTTTTCTGATGAAATTAGTTAAAACGAGAAAAAAAATGTGGGTTGTGGGTGTTGTGGGATGTGGGTGTCGTGGGATGTGGGTGTTGTGGATTGTGGGCGTTGTTGTCGAACTAGAAATACTGAAAAAGTGGTTATAAGTTGTGGGTTGTTGTGACATTTTCTGATGAAATTAGTTAAAACGAGGAAAAAATGTGGGGTGTGGGTGATGTGGGTTGTGGGGTGTTGTGGGATGTGGGTGTTGTGGGTTGTGGATGTTGTTGTCGAACTAGAGATACCGAAAAGATGTTGTAAGTGGGTTGTTGTTGTGACTTTTTCTGGTGAAATTAGTTAAAACGAGAAAAACTTGTGGGTTGTGGGTGTTGTGGGTTGTGGGTGTTGTGGGTTGTGGGTGTTGTGGGATGTGGGTGTTGTAGGTTGTGGGTGATGTGGGTTGTGAGTGATCGTGTGTGTTTGGATTGTGTTCATGTTTTTTTGCGTTCATGTTATATCTTAGTTGGAAGTGAGTGGGATCGTCTTGGTTATAGTGATTTGAGAGGATTTGTGTGAAAATGGGTGTTAGTCTGTGATGTTGATCTTAGTTTATGGTGATTTTGGTGGTGTTTTGACTGTATTCAGTGGTGTATTATTAGTACTCAAATGGTGTTTGCGACTATTCAAAGGTGTTTTTGAAGGTGTTCAAATGATGTGCAAGAGTATTTATGAAGGTGTTCTGGGAGTATTCATTGGTGATTTGGGAGTATTCGAATGATGTTTTTGGAGTATTCAAAATGATATTTTGGAAGTGTTTCAGTGTTGTTTGGAAATGTTCAAAGGTATTTTTGTGAGTATTCAAGTGATTTATGAGAGTGTTTTGAAGGTGTTCAAAGTAAAGTTAGGTGTGTGTGCGTATTAACTTCGTAATATGTAAAATTGTGACTAGTGAATTTATCGAAAAGTGGTTATAAGTTGTAAGTGTTGTGGTGACTTTTTCTGATGAAATAGTTAAAACGAGAAAAAAAATTGTGGGTTATGAGTGAAAATTGTGAGGTGTTGGTGGGAGTGTGAGGGTTTGGGAGGGTGGGGAGAAGGAGAGAGAGAAGGTTACTTCGTGGGGAGTGACCTGAGATGAAATAGTTAAAACGAGAAAAATGTCTAGACTTGTGTTGTATTTTGTAAAGAAATTGTGGATTGTTGTGGGTATTAACGAAAAAATGTGAAATTATTTGGGTTATCCTGGGTTAAGAGTGAAAAATGTGTAGGGGGAAGTCGACAAGATTCAACCTGTGTGTGCGATCATCACGTGACGTCACTGACATAGGGGGAAGTCGACAAGATTCAGCTTGTATGTGTGAGGTCATCACGTGACGTCACTGACATAGGGGGAAGTCGACAAGATTCAGCTTGTATGTGTGAGGTTATCACGTGACGTCACTGACTGCCGAGTAAACACAGGTGGGGTGACGTCACACTTGTTTAGACCTGTATTAAGAGAGAGTACCATGCCCCATAGGAGGAGTTCATTTGAAATGCTTACCCTGAGAGGGGGGGAATCCAAGAACTTGATCCGAGGAGATGGAGACTTTGATTTCGAGAAAAACTTGATCCGAGGAATTGGAGTCTTTGTATTATCGAGAAAACCTTGATCCAAGGAAATGGAGTCTTCGTATTATCGAGAAAATCTTGATCCAAGGAGATGGAGACTGATTTCGAGAAAAATTTGATCCGAGGAATTGGAGTTTTTGTATTATTTGATATCGAGAAAAAAAAATTGGGATGCAAGTGGGAGTCCATTTTGAATGCTTATACCCTGAGGGGGGAATCCAAAAAAACTTGATCCGAGGAGATGGAGTCTTTGTATTATCGAGAAAACCTTGATTCAAAGAGATGGAGACTTTGATTTCGAGAAAAACTTGATCCAAGGAGATGGAGTCTTTGCATTATCGAGTAAAAAAAATTGGGATTCAAGTGGGAGTCCATTTTGAATGCTTACCCCCAGAGGGGGGAATCCAAAAAGCTTGATCCGAGGAGATCATAAGAAAATGAAATTCGAAAAAAATTGGGATGGGGTGAAAGTGGAAGGGGGAACCTCAAAAATTTGATCCGAGGAGATGGAGATCATAAAAAAATGAAATTCAAAAAAAATTTGAAAACGGAAAAAAATTCGGGGAGCGGGGGCGATCCGGACGACGCTGCAGAAGGCGCAGCAGAAGGCGCGGGCAGGCGCGACGAGCGGGCGCGAGGGGCGCGGGCGGGCGCGAGGGCGCGGCGGGGCCGGTGGGTCGGCGCTAGGGCGGTGGGCGCGGGGGCCGCGGGTGGGGGGGCGCGGGGTGCGCGGGTAGGGATCGTTTTTGGGGATCGTGGGTGGGGTCATGGGTGGGGGTCGAGGGTAGGGTCGTGGCTGGGGTCGTGGGTGGGGGTCGTGGGTGGGGTGGTCTCGAGGGGGAGGTGGTCTCGAGGGCGAGGTGGTCTCGAGGGTGAGGTGGTCTCGAGGGCGAGGTCATTAGCATAAAGGTGTGAAAAGGAGTCAGCTCAGCCGCAGCCCTTTCGGGAGGAGACCGCTCAGGAAGAGACCGCTCAGCCGCAGGAGCCACTGAGCCGCCTCCGGTACTACTCACACATACCATGCCACGAACACTCGTGCACACATACCATGCCACGAGTACTAGTGCACACATACCATGCCACGAGTACTCGTGCACACATACCATGCTACGAGTACTCGTGCATACATACCATGGCACGAACACTCGTGCACACATACCATGCCACGAGTACTCCTGCACACATACCATGCCACGAGTACTCGTGCACACATACCATGCCACGAGTACTCGTGCACACATACCATGCCTTAAGTCAAGGTGACCCGACCTGACTAGGTTGGGTGCATTGGCTTAAGCCGGTAGGAGACTTGGACCTGCCTCGCATGGGCCAGAAGGCCTGCTGCAGTGTTCCTTCGTTCTTATGTTCTTATATCATACCACGAGTACTCGTCCACACATACCATGCCACGAGTACTCGTGCACAGATACCATGCCACGAACACTTGTGCACACATACCATGCCACGAACACTCGTGCACACATACCATGCCACGAGTACTCGTGCACACATACCATGCTACGAACACTCGTGCACACATACCATGCCACGAGTACTCGTGCACATATACCATGCCACGAACACTCGTGCACACATACCATGCTACGAACACTCGTGCACACATACCATGCCACGAGTACTCGTGCACACATACCATGCCACGAGTACTCGTGCACACATACCATGGCACGAGAACTCGTGCACACATACCATGCCACGAACACTCTTGCACACATACCATGCAGCGAGTACTCGTGCACACATACCATGCCACGAACACTCGTGCACACATACCAAGTCACGAACACTCGTGCACACATAACATGCCACGAGTACTCGTGCACACATACCATGGCACGAACACTCGTGCACACATACCATACCACGAGCACTCATGCACACATACCATGCCACGACTACTCGTGCACACATACCATGCCACGAGCACTCGTACATACATTCCATGCCACGAGCACTCGTGCATGCATACCATGCCACGAGCACTCGTGCATACATATGCCACGAGCACTCGACCATACATACCATGCCACGAGCACTCATGCATACATATCATGCCACGAGTACTCGTGTACACATTTCATGCCACGAGTGCTCGTGCACACATACCATGCCACGAACACTCGTGCACACATACCATGCCACGAGTACTCGTGCACACATACCATGCCACGAACACTCGTGCACACATATCATGCCACGAGTACTAGTGCACACAAACCATGCCAGGAACACTCGTGCACACATACCATGCCACGAGTACTCCTGCACACATACCATGCCACGAGTACTCGTGCACACATACCATGCCACGAGTACTCGTGCACACATACCATGCCTTAAGTCAAGGTGACCCGACCTGACTAGGTTGGGTGCATTGGCTTAAGCCGGTAGGAGACTTGGACCTGCCTCGCATGGGCCAGAAGGCCTGCTGCAGTGTTCCTTCGTTCTTATGTTCTTATATCATACCACGAGTACTCGTCCACACATACCATGCCACGAGTACTCGTCCACAGATACCATGCCACGAACACTTGTGCACACATACCATGCCACGAACACTCGTGCATCGTGCACATAGCCGCATGCCAAGAGCGCTCGTGCGCATACCATGCCACGGGAGCACTCGATGCGTACATGCCATGCCACGAGCGCTCGTTGCGCCCATGCCATTCACGCGGTGCTCGTTGCCACGCATACCATGCCACGAGCTCGTGCGTGCATGCCATGCCGACGGGCGCTCGGTGCGTACGTGCCATGCCTCCACGAGTGCTCGTGCTGCGTATCCTCGTGCCACGAGCGCTCCGATTGCGTGCATATATGCCACGAGCGCTCGTGCGTACATGCCATGTCCTCGAGCGCTCGTTGCGCCCGCATAATCATGCCACGGGAGCACTCGTGCGCATACATATCATGCCACGAGCGCTCGACCGTACATACCGTGTACGAGCGCTCGTTAACGTACGCCTCCGTCCCTGCCACGAGCGCTCGTTGCGCACATACCATGCCTACGGGCGCTCGGTGCGCATCATACCATGCCGCGACGCTCGTTGTGTACCCGTACTAATACCTGCGAAGCGCTCGATTGGCGTACCTGCCTCGTCATGCCACGAACGCATCGTGCGCACGTATGCCATGCCACGGCGCTCGGTGCGTACCGTACCGTGCCTACGAGCGCTGATGCGCGCGTACCATGCCACGAGCGCTCGTGCGTTGCATCCTACCATGCCACGGTGCTCGTGTGCACATCTCAATGCCACACGGTGCTCGATGCGTGCAGCCTTATCAATCAATGGCACTCGTGCCGTGCAGCCCGTATGCAAGCGAGCGCTCCGTTGCCATATGTACCGTGCCACGAGCGCTCGATGCGTACATGCTAATGCCACGAGCGCTCGTTGCGTACGTCTCATGCCACGAAGCATCGTTGCGCTACGTGCCGTGCCACGAACGCCTCGTTGCATGCGTACCATGCCACGAGCGCTCGTTGCGTACGTACCATGCCATCTAGCGGGCATCGTTGCATGCGTATAACTACCATGCCAGCCGCTCGTGCGTACGTATCGTGCGGCACGAGCGCTCGACCATGCATGCGGAATGCCTTTCGAGCGCCCGTTGCGTTCATATCATGCCTGAGCGCTCCGTTGCATGCATATCATGCCACGAGCGCTCGTGCATGTTTGTCAATCAATGCCGCGACGCTCGTGCGTACATATGTGCCAAGCACGCTCGTGCACGTAGCCATGCCGGTATAAGGCATCGTTGCGCACGTACCAATGCCACGAGCGCTCGTTGCGTACAGCGCCATGCCACGGGCGCACTCGTGCGTGCATGCCATGCCACGGTGCTCGTTGCCTGCATGCCATGCCACGAAGCGCTCGTGCGTACATACCATGCCACGGAGCGCTCCGTGCGTACGCTTACCATGCCACGGTGCTCGTTGCGCGCCATGCCATGCCGAACGGGCTCCGTGCATACGTGCCATGCCACGAGCGCTCGTTGCGTACGTACCATGTCGGGCGGTACTCGTTGCATGCATATCATTGCCACGACGCATCGTGCGTACGTATCGCATACATACCATGCCACGAGCACTCGTGCATACATACTATGCCACGAGCACTCGTGCATACATACCATGCCACGAGCACTCGTGCATACATACCATGCCACGAGCACTCGTGCATACATACCATGCCACGAGCACTCGTGCATACATTCCATGCCACGAGCATTCGTGCATACATACCATGCCACGAACACTCGTGCACACATATCATGCCACGAGTACTCGTGCACACATTTCATGCCACGAACACTCGTGCACACATACCGTGCCACGAGTACTCGTGCACACATACCATGCCACGAACACTCGTGCACACATACCAAGCCACGAACACTCGTGCACACATACCATGCCACGAGTACTCGTGCACACATTCCATGCCACGATTACTCGTGCACACATACCATGCCATGAACACTCGTGCACACATATCATGCCACGAACCCATGCCACGAACACTCGTGCACACATACCATGCCACGGACACTCGTGCACACATACCATGCCACGAGTACTCGTGCACACATACCATGCCACGAGCACTCGTGCACACATACCATGCCACGAGCACTCGTGCATACATACCATGCCACGAGCACTCGCGCATACGTACCATGCCACGAGTACTCGTGTACACACACCATGCCAGGAACACTCGTGCACACATACCATACCACGAGCACTCGTGCACACATACCATGCCACGAGTACTCGTGCACACATACCATGCCACGAGCACTCGTGCACACATACCATGCCACGAGTACTCGTGCACACACACCATGCAACGAGTACTCGTGCACACATACCATGCCACGAGTACTCGTGCACACATACCATGCCACGAGTACTCGTGCACATATACCATGCCACGAACACTCGTGCACACATACCATGCTACGAACACTCGTGCACACATACCATGCCACGAGTACTCGTGCACACATACCATGCCACGAGTCTTGCACTCCTATTTGCACACATACCATGCCACGAACACTCGTGCACACATCGTATCGTACACACATACCATGCCACGAGTTCGTGCATATACCATGCCACGACGCCACGAGTGTGCACTCGTTCACATACCATGCCACGATCACTCGTGCACACATACCATGCCACGAGTACTCGTGCACACATACCATGTGCACACATACATGCCACGAGTTTTTGCACACATACCATGCCACGACACTCGTGCACACATACCATGCCTTCAGAGTGCAGGCACTGCCACGAGTGCACTACCATGCCACGAGTACTCGTGCACCATACCATGCTCCACGAACACTCGTGCACACATACCATGCACACATACCATGCGAGTACTCGTGCACACATACCATGGCCAACACACATACAAACCATGCCATGCCACTACCATGCCACGAGTACTCGTGCACACATGCCACGAACACTCGTGCACACATACCATGCCACGAGCACTCGTGCACACATACACTCGTGCATACATGCATTCCATTCCACGAGTACTCGTGCACACATACCATGCCACGTACACTCGTGCACACATACCATGCCACGAGTACTCGTGCACTACCATGTGAACACTCGTGCACACATACCATGCCACGAGCACTCGTGCACACATACCATGCCACGAGCACTCGTGCACACATACCATGCCACGAGCACTCGTGCATACATACCATGCCACGAGCACTCGTGCACACATACCATGCCACGAGCACTCGTGCATACATACCATGCCACGAGCACTCGTGCATACATACCATGCCACGAGCACTCGTGCACACATACCATGCCAATTCGTGCATCATACCATGCCACGAGCACTCGTGCATACATACCATGCCACGAGCACTCGTGCACACATACCATGCCACGAGCACTCGTGCACACATACCATGCCACGAGCACTCGTGCATACATACCATGCCACGAGCACTCGTGCATACATACCATGCCACGAGTACTCGTGCACACATACCATGCCACGAGCACTCGTGCATACATACCATGCCACGAGCACTCGTGCATACATACCATGCCACGAGTACTCGTGCACACACGAGCACTCGTGCATACATACCATGCCACGAGTACTCGTGTACACATACCTTGCCACGAACACTCGTGCACACATACCATGCCACGAGTACTCGTGCACACATACCATGCCACGAGCACTCGTGCATACACATACGAGCACTCATACATACCATGCATGCCACGAGCACTCGTGCATACATATCATGCCACGAGCACTCGTGCATACATACCATGCCACGAGCACTCGTGCATACATACCATGCCACAAGCACTCGTGCACACATACCATGCCAAGAGCACTCGTGCACACATACCATGCCACGAGCACTCGTGCATACATACCATGCCACGAGCACTCGTGCATGCATACCATGCCACGAGTACTCGTGCACACATACCATGCCACGAGCACTCGTGCACACATACCATGCCAAGAGCACTCGTGCACACATACCATGCCACGAGTACTCGTGCACACATACCATGCCACGAGCACTCGTGCATACATACCATGCCACGAGCACTCGTGCATACATACCATGCCACGAGCACTCGTGCATACATATCATGCCACGAGCACTCGTGCATACATATCATGCCACGAGCACTCGACCATACATACCATGCCACGAGCACTCGTGCATACATACCATGCCACGAGCACTCGTGCACACATACCATGCCACGAGCACTCGTGCACACATACCATGCCACGAGCACTCGTGCATACATACTATGCCACGAGCACTCGTGCATACATACCATGCCACGAGCACTCGTGCACACATACCATGCCACGAGCACTCGTGCATACATACCATGCCACGAGCACTCGTGCACACATACCATGCCACGAGCACTCGTGCATACATACCATGCCACGAGTACTCGTGTACACATACCATGCCACGAGTACTCGTGCATACATACCATGTCAATAGCACTCGTGCATACATACCATGCAACGAGCACTCGTGCATACATACCATGCCACGAGCACTCGTGCATACATACTATGCCACGAGCACTCGTGCATACATACCATGCCACGAGCACTCGTGCATACATACCATGCCACGAGCACTCGTGCATACATACCATGCCACGAGCACTCGTGCATACATTCCATGCCACGAGCATTCGTGCATACATACCATGCCACGAACACTCGTGCACACATATCATGCCACGAGTACTCGTGCACACATTTCATGCCACGAACACTCGTGCACACATACCGTGCCACGAGTACTCGTGCACACATACCATGCCACGAACACTCGTGCACACATACCAAGCCACGAACACTCGTGCACACATACCATGCCACGAGTACTCGTGCACACATTCCATGCCACGATTACTCGTGCACACATACCATGCCATGAACACTCGTGCACACATATCATGCCACGAACACTCGTGCACACACACCATGCCACGAATACTCGTGCACACATACCATGCCACGAACACTCGTACACACATACCATGCCAAGAACACTCGTGCACACATACCTTGCAACGAGTACTCGTGCACACATATCATGCCACGAACACTCGTGCACACATACCATGCCACGGACACTCGTGCACACATACCATGCCACGAGTACTCGTGCACACATACCATGCCACGAGCACTCGTGCACACATACCATGCCACGAGTACTCGTGCATACATACCATGCCACGAGTACTCGTGCATACATACCATGCCACGAGTACTCGTGCACACATACCATGCCACGAACACTCGTGCACACATATCATGCCACGGACACTCGTGCACACATACCATGCCACGAGTACTCGTGCACACATACCATGCCACGAGCACTCGTGCACACATACCATGCCACGAGTACTCGTGCACACATACCATGCAACGAGTACTCGTGCACACATACCATGCCACGAGTACTCGAGCACACATACCTTGCCACGAACACTCGTGCACACATACCATGCCACGAGTACTCGTGCACACATACCATGCCACGAGTACTCGTGCACACATACCATGCCACGAGTACTCGTGCACACATACCATGCCACGAGTACTCGTGCACACATACCATGCCACGAGTACTCCTGCACACATACCATGCCACGAACTCCTATTTTTTATTATTTATTTTTTATTATCACACTGGCCGATTCCCACCAAGGCAGGGTGGCCCGAAAAAGAAAAACTTTCACCATCATTCACTCCATCACTGTCTTGCCAGAAGGGTGCTTTACACTACAGTTTTTAAACTGCAACATTAACACCCGTCCTTCAGAGTGCAGGCACTGTACTTCCCATCTCCAGGACTCAAGTCCGGCCTGCCGGTTTCCCTGAATCCCTTCATAAATGTTACTTTGCTCACACTCCAACAGCACGTCAAGTATTAAAAACCATTTGTCTCCATTCACTCCTCATGATATGTGTGCACGAACTCTTGTGCACACATATCATGGCTAGAGTAGTCGTGCACACATACCATGCCACGAACACTCATATACACATTCCATTCCACGAGTACTCGTGCACTCATACCATGCCACGAACACTCGCGCACACATATCATGCCACGAGTACTCGTGCACACATACCATGTCACGAACACTCGTGCATACATACCATGCCACGAGTACTCGTGCACACATACCATGCCTCGAACATTCGTGCACACATACCATGCCACGAACACTCGTGCACACATACAATGCCCCGATTACTCGTGCACACATACCATGCCACGTACACTCGTGCACACATACCATGCCACGAGTACTCGTGCACACATACATGCCACGAACACTCGTGCACACATACCATGCCAATAACACTCTTGCACACATACCATGCCACGAGTACTCGTGCACACATACCATGCCACGAACACTCGTGCACACATACCATGCCACGAGTACTCGTGCACACATACCTTGCCACGAACACTCATGCACACATACCATGCCACGAGTACTCGTGCACACATACCATGCCACGAGTACTCGTGCACACATACCATGCCACGAGTACTCGTGCATACATACCATGCCACGAACACTCTTGCACACATACCATGCCACGAGTACTCGTGCACACGTACCATGCCACGAACACTCGTGCACAGATACCAAGTCACGAACACTCGTGCACACATATCATGCCACGAGTACTCGTGCACACATACAATGCCACGAACACTCGTGTACACATTTCATGCCACGAGTGCTTGTTCACACATACCATGCCACGAACACTCGTGCACACATACAATGCCATGAGTGCTCGTGCACACATACCATGCCACGAACACTCGTGCACACATATCATGCCACGAGTACTAGTGCACACATACCATGCCAGGAACACTCGTGCACACATACCATGCCATGGACACTCGTGCACACATACCATGCCACTAGTACTCGTGCACACATACCTTGCCACGAACACTCGTGCACACATACCATGCCACGAGTACTCGTGCACACATACCATGCCACGAACACTCGTGCACACATACCATACCACGAGCACTCGTGCACACATACCATGCCACGAGTACTCGTGCACACATACTGTGGAGAAATTTTCTCCAGGAGGGGGGTATCAGCCCCCTTCAGCCCTTTCAGCCCCTTCAGCCCTTTCAGCCCTGAGGGGCCAAGCCCTCTCAGAAGGGGCGAGCGTCTTGTTTACTGCTAGATTGAGTAATTGATCACAGATGCTATGCCACGTAGTCAAGTGACCTCTGCTCCTTGCAGCGGTGTTGCAAAGTGTATTTTTATAAGAGACAGTACATTCTTACTTTAGCAGGACAATTAAGGAAAATCCTGCTCCCACTTTATTACCATAGTAAAGATAGTGTACATTGTTGTCTATGCTTAAGACAGCAAGAAACAAACATTCTGCTTTGCTTCATCGAGGAGGTGACAAGGATGCAAGGTACTAGGTCAGCGTTTTTTTTGTGTATTAGGGCAGTGACGGCTTGGGGCGGTGTGGCGTCGCCAGACTATCTTTGACTCTAGGGAGAGTGACACTGATGCCAGGATAACTAGCAAAGAACACTGATCTGTGCGTTAGTGTGAACAAAGTCTCAAACACAATAAACATAAGAGAAGTGTGATCAGCTTCTCTTGTGATACATTGTGAACAATAAAGACAAATCTTGTGGAACATAGTGTACCAGTGTGCGTTTCCTAGACAATGGAAGATGTGGACATCCAAGGACACTTCAGCTTCTATCAAGTCACCGATACCTGTCGAAGGTGTTGAGAACACCATAGCTCATGTTACAAAGAGCAAGGTATGTTACGAATTTCTTGTAGATCGGGGGATTGCGCAATTCTTGAGTCACAAGGAGTTTGTAATTAACCTATAATCGGCAATAAGGTGTGGAGTTTTGCGTCCAAACAAGTAGGTATTTCGTCAGCCATAACGCTGACATAACACCCCCTAGGGGTAATTTATACTTACGAATTGTATCTCTTGACAGCCCAATGTTGTCATGGTTTCGACACTTTCTAGACCTCGTCTGCAGGGGCGGCTGTGTAGACGATTTGCTGTCATTTATCAGCTAAGTGTTCATTATATATAGTTATAATTTAAACACAGCAGGTAAGGCCAATATCTTCAACAGAATGTGGTCCTTCGAACCGGATAAAGACCACACTGTGGTCCAAATATGTTGTACTACAGTGTACAAATAACCTATGAGCCAAGGTCCTTCGAAAAAAGCTGTAAAACTAGTGTTTTACAATATAAATCAGTATAAATGAGTCCCTCCAGACTCAATCACAGAGAATGGGCAGCCAAAAGAAAACGGGCGCTCACCCAGCGTTCACCCAACGAAAACAGGAGCTGGGTGACTCACCCAACAAGAAGATGGGGGATGGTATCCTGCACCCTCCATCAACTGCTCCAATCTCGAAATTGCTGATTAAGACAACAACCCAAGTGATGTTGTTTGTCTGAGTGTATATATATATACACAGTGTTTATAATGTTTATAGACAGAAATTAAGAGACAAGATTGTGTTAAAGTTTGTTTCTTATAGATCTACCTGTTATATTAAAGGAACTTATATATAAAGTGTAAGCTTTCAAATATATATTAACAGTGAAATTTATATATGTGTAAGTAATATTCACGTGTGATTTATAGTGTATAGTGAATGAAGTGTATAATATCGTTATTTACGATTAATCATCATGGGCAGGCTGACAAAGCAAACTCGAGCCATAAACACCAGCCACATGTACTGTGTACCCTTCATGGTCATTGACCCTGAGGTTAAGCTTAGTGGGTCAGTAGTGTCTGACTCGATTATTGCTGACTTAAGCATAACAAAAACTCAGCTGTTTATAGCAGTACAGTGTTTTTTAAACACTCTAAGTGTGGTGCTAGAAATTTCAGTATACCATTAAAATGACTTGTTTGAAAACTCAGTTTCAGTCTTTACAGACTAAGATTACACAATTAGAAAATCTAATTTCAGTCTGTATAGGATTAGCTTAAGATACAAACATAGATTTTGATGATCTTGAGGTGAAGTTTGAATTATTTACACAACGCATGAAAATAATTAATTCAGACTATACACATTATGAAAATAAATTTCTTGAATCAGATCCATCTGAGGATGAAATTAAAAATGTTTTGGATACTTTTAGTGATCAACAATTAAGGTGGACAGGAGTACAGGCTAACTGCTGTAAAACTCTGTCACAGAGACCTACTACTAGTGGTCAAACACCTGTTACACCTGTAACAACAAGTGTCCCATTACCAAGCTTACCTACATTGTCATTACCTATTTTCCAAGGTCATAATTATGAAGAATTCATTAGTGGTTTTCAATCCATAGTAAATTCACGAACTGACATAGATGAGATTGCTAAGTTCAATTACCTTAAATGTCTTGTGAAGGGAGAACCCTATGAACTGATTAAGTCATTTCCGGTGGTTAAAGGCAATTATCAAATAGCCTTACGTGTCTTAGCAGACAATTACTTCGATGCTCACAAGGCTAGAGTTAGACATGCAGTCTTAATATCAAGCTTGAAGCCACCCAAACATTGTTTTTCAGACTTACAGGCATTTAGAATTACATTAGACAATAGTCTCAGATCTCTAGATGCTAAATATGACCCAAGACAATGTGATTGGTTTATCAGTGGTATTGTACAGGATAAGCTGTCACCACAAACTATTGAACGATTAAATATTATGTTCAATAAACGCTATTTCACTTGTGAAGAAATTAGCAATGGTTTACAAACAATAGTTTCATGCATGCAAGCAACGAGACAAGATGAAAAATCCACAAATCCAGTGGATAACAAACCTTCAACTCAGTATAAAAAGAGTATACCTACTCCCACTAAACCACATAATGGGAAATCCCATATAGGCATTTATCAAGCTGTGAATACAACAGACAGTAAACAGACTGTCATACATAAACGTACTCCAAAATGTGTACTTTGTGACGGAACACATTGGGCACAGTATTGTAGTCAATACACATCAATGGAGGCACGTAAACAACGTGTTCATCAGCTGAAAAGGTGCATCAAATGTTTAGGTGAACACAAGGGAGGTAAATGCCCACTGAAGAAGTGTTTTAAATGCCAGGGTATGCATCATACAGCATTATGCCCAAATACTTTTACTGAACAGCAGAAGACTTCCACAGAATCAGGAAGTCAACAAGCAACAGCATTAAATGTGAGAGATAAGTTTAAAGCAACTGCTCTCCCGATAGCTCGAGTTCAGTTATCTAATAAATTACACAAAACCAATGTGCTAACACTATTTGATCAAGGCTCACAAAGGTCCTTCATAAGAAGAACAGTGTTGCAGAAACTGAATAAACAACCCTATGCCAAAATACAGTTAGATATAGCTGGTTTTTTCCACAATTCTGGTAAACAGACATATGACCTAGCCAGAATCACTGTTGGTCTAGGAAACAGGAAAAAGACAGTAGAAGCTGTGGTAGTAGATGATTTGAATAAGTCTGTGCAGATCCAGGGATTAAAAGAAACAGTTGCAGCACTGAAAGCAGCTAAGGTCAAGTTAGCCTGTCCTGACATACAGACGGACACAATTAGTCCAATTGATTTAATCATTGGAAGTGATTATTATCACTGTTTTGTGCAAAATATAGTAAGTAAACATGATGTTCACTTGCTGAAAACAGCAGGAGGCCACATGATATGTGGTCCCATTCCCTCTCAAAGTGGGAAAGAAGCTGATATTGATTCAGTGGAAAATGTACTAGTTACGAGAATAACCGCTGATCATGTACCACAGCAAAAATTATCATTACTGGAAGAAATGAATGAACCAGTTGATAAGTTGTGGGATTTAGATGCGATAGGTATTGATGAAAATAAACCAAGCCCACAAGAGTCTCAGACTTATAACCAATATTTGGACACTGTCAAATATGAAGATGGACAGTATTGGGTAAGGTTACCATGGAAATTAAATCCACCACATCTACCTAGCAATTATTTCGGATGAATCCAGAGCTACTGACTGTCTATGATAATATCATACAAGAACAGTTGGACAATAAATTCATTGAGGAAATAGTCGAAGATAAGTTGAAGACAAACGCTCATTATCTCCCGCACCATGGAGTCAGGAAAGATTCTGAAAACACTCCACTACGTGTTGTATATAATTGCAGCGCACGTGCAAATAAAGATGTAGCAAGTCTTAATGACTGTCTGATGACCGGACCCTCACTAACTGAGAAGCTTGGAGACGTGCTTGCGAAATTTCCCACAAACCCATATGCCTACACGGCTGATATTTCCAAGGCTTTCTTAAGAGTAGGACTACAAGAAATAGATAGAGATTATTCTCGATTCTTGTGGCCTGAAAATCCACATGATCCTCAAAGTCCTGTGAAAACTTATCGCTTCAAATCAGTATTATTTGGTGCAACATCCTCTCCATTCTTACTAGAAGCTACTCTAAATACACATTTGAAGAAATCTGAAAGTCCCTTCAAAGAAATCTTAAAGAAAATTTTCTATGTGGACAATCTTCAAGGTACTGGGAATAAAGAGGAGGATTTGAAATCCTTATACAGAGAAGCTAACAAGGAGATGAAAGAAGCAAACATGCCTCTAAGGATGTGGAATACAAATTCAAAGCAATTAAGGGAACTTATCAAAGAAGATTTCCCTGAAACTGAAATTCCTGATTGCAACAATATGCTGGGACTTAATTGGAACACACAGGAAGATACTTTGAGTCTCAAAAAGATAAACAATAAATCATGCAGTACACTCACTAAACGTAGTTTACTGTCAGAGGTATCACAATGTTTTGATCCTCTAGGACTCGTCTCACCAATTACCATAAAGGGTAAAATGCTTATGCAAGATGCATGGAAACTCAAAATTGGATGGGATGAGAACTTGCCTCTAGAAATGAGTCAAGCATGGGATGAAATATCCAGGGAGTTTAAGCAACTTCATCAAATTACATTTCCCAGACAAATAGGTCAAGAGGGAAACAAGTACACATTACATGTGTTCTGTGATGCGTCAACCAGAGGTTATGGCGCTGCAGGTTACATGAGTAATGCTGAAGGAAGTACACTAATTACTTTAAAGGCCAGGGTAGCACCCTTGAAGGTCAGAACAGTACCACAATTGGAACTGACAGCACTCTCTGTAGGTACAAAATTAGCTGTCTATCTCAACAAAGTACTTGATCATCTCACTATTGAAAAAACCGTGATCTGGAGTGATAATGAGGCAGTTCTCCAGTGGTTAAGAAATAATAAGAGTAAGTTGGTCTATGTACAGAACAGAGTAGCAGAAATAAAAGAGATGCAGGGAGATTATCTCTTTCTTCACGTCTCTACCCAAGAGAATCCAGCTGACATGTTGTCACGTGGTGTCCCACTCAAGAAATTTGTGGATAATAAATTATGGCTCCACGGACCGAACTGGCTCTCTAATGAAAATAACTGGCCTGAGCAAAAAGCTCACATTATGCCAGAAGAAACAGTCTGCTTGAACACAGCAGAAATAAGTTGTGTAAATACTGCAGACACAACAGAAATAGTCATTGATGGATCTAAATACTCATCTTTGGGTAAACTCTTAAGAGTTACAGCTCTTGTCTTTAAATTCATTAAAGGAATAAAACTTGATTATGAATGTTTTGAACCCATTAAATACTGGGTGAAACTAATACAGAAAGATGTTTTCTCTACAGAATATAAATTTCTAGAAACACAAGATAAATCCCCAAAGAAACCTGTCATGATTAATTCTTTAGGACTTTATCTCGACTCAGAAAAGATTATAAGATGTCGAGGAAGAATTCATAATTCTTCACTACCTAAAGAAGCCATACATCCAATATTGATCCCCAAGAATCATTGGCTAACAAAACTGATTGTGCAAAACGCCCACAGTAACGTGTTACATGGTGGGGTAGCTGACACACTTTGTCATATACGACAGTCCTACTGGATACCTCAAGGTCGACAAAGTGTGAAAAAACAAATAAAGGACTGTATTACTTGTCGTCACTACGATATGCGAGTTTGTCAGTATCCAGGTCCACCTCCATATCCCTCTGAAAGAGTTTGTCATATCACTCCATTTGAGGTGACAGGTGTAGATTACACTGGACCAATAATTTTAACCAAAACAGTTGAAAAAGTTCCCATCAAGGTGTACATCTGTTTGTTCACTTGTGCTACGACTAGAGCAGTACATCTAGAAGTAGCCACTGACATGTCTGCTGAAACTTTTATCAAATTATTCAGAAGGTTTGCAGCCAGAATTGGATGTCCCAGACTGATGATTTCAGATAATGCAACGAACTTTGTTGCTGGTGCTGCTTATATAAACAAGATCTTTGATCAACCAGAAGTACAACAGATGCTGAATCAACGCAGTTGTCGTTGGAGATACAATCCTCCTAAATCTCCATGGCACGGCGGATTTTATGAAAGAATGATCGGCATTGTGAAACGTTGTTTAAGGAAGACTCTTCATCGTCAGAGAATCGACTTAGAAGAATTCCGTACAGTTGTGACTGAAATAGAAAATAGAGTCAACAACAGCCATCATCGAATGAAATATGCTGACATAACACCCCCTAGGGGTAATTTATTCTTACAAATTGTATCTCTTGACAGCCCAATGTTGTGATGGTTTCGACAGCTTCTAGACCTCGTCTGCAGGGGCGGCTGTGTAGACGATTTGCTGTCATTTATCAGCTAAGTGTTCATTATATATAGTTATAATTTAAACACAGCAGGTAAGGCCAATATCTTCAACACATACCATGCCACGAGCACTCGTGCATACATACCATGCCACGAGCACTCGTGCATGCATACCATGCCACGAGCACTCGTGCATACATATCATGCAACGAGCACTCGACCATACATACGATGCCACGAGCACCCGTGCATTCATATCATGCCACGAGCACTCGTGCATACATATCATGCCACGAGCACTCGTGCATATTTATCATGCCACGAGCACTCGTGCATACATACCATGCCACAAGCACTCGTGCACACATACCATGCCAAGAGCACTCGTGCACACATACCATGCCACGAGCACTCGTGCATACATACCATGCCACGAGCACTCGTGCATACATACCATGCCACGAGCACTCGTGCATACATACCATGCCACGAGCACTCGTGCATACATACTATGCCACGAGCACTCGTTCATACATACCATGCCACGAGCACTCGTGCATACATACCATGCCACGAGCACTCGTGCATACATACCATGCCACGAGCACTCGTGCATACATACCATGCCACGAGCACTCGTGCATACATACCATGCCACGAGCACTCGCGCATACATACTATGCCACGAGCACTCGTGCATACATAATATGCCACGAGTACTCGTGCATACATGCCATGCCACGAGTACTCGTGCATACATATACCACGAGCACTCGTGCATACATATGCCAGGAGCACTCGTGCACGCATACCATGCCACGAGTACTCGTGCACACATACCATGCCAGGAGTACTCGTGCATACATACCATGCCACGAACACTCGTGCACACATACCATGCCACGAGTACTCTTGCACACATACCATGCCACGAGTACTCGTGCACACATACCATGCCACAAACACTCGTGCACACATACCATGCCACGAACTCTCGTGCACACTTATCATGGCTCGAGTACTCGCGCACACATGTCATGCCACGAGTACTCGCGCACACATATCATGCCACGAGTACTCTTGCACACATACCATGCCACGAACACTCGTGCACACATACCATGCCACGAACACTCGTGCACACATACCATGCCACGAACACTCGTGCACACATACCATGCCACGAGTACTCGTGCACACATACCATGCCACGGACACTCGTGCACACATACCATGCCACGAACACTCGTGCACACATACCATGCCACGAGTACTCGTGCACACATACCATGCCACGAGTACTCGTGCACACATACCATGCCACGAACACTCGTGCACACATACCATGCCACGAACACTCGTGCACACATACCATGCCACGAGTACTCGTGCACACATACCATGCCACGGACACTCGTGCACACATACCATGCCACGGACACTCGTGCACACATACCATGCCACGGACACTCGTGCACACATACCATGCCACGGACACTCGTGCACACATACCATGCCACGGACACTCGTGCACACATACCATGCCACGAGTACTCGTGCACACATACCATGCCACGAGTACTCGTGCACACATACCATGCCACGAACACTCGTGCACACATACCATGCCACGAACACTCGTGCACACATACCATGCCACGAGTACTCGTGCACACATACCATGCCACGGACACTCGTGCACACATGCCATGCCTCGGACACTCGTGCACACATACCATGCCACGGACACTCGTGCACACATACCATGCCACGGACACTCGTGCACACATACCATGCCACGGACACTCGTTCACACATACCATGCCACGGACACTCGTGCACACATACCATGCCACGGACACTCGTTCACACATACCATGCCACGGACACTCGTGTATATATACGTGTAATCACATGTTGGTTAAAATTAAATATTGTAGTAGAAGCAATGCAATGGAAATGAGGAAATATTTATGTGTTTCAATATTTAGAATATATAACATAAAGAACGTTGGTTCAGATGGTCCTAGTCGCATATATTTACCAAGTTCGAATTATTCTCTTTGATCAGCAACACCCGCTGTTTTCCCCACAATATAACTGCTACATGTCACCCACACTGGGTATGCAGATATAGTCTTTCAGGGATAGGTAGTCATCCTATCAGGTTGTTTAGCTGGATTATTGGGGTTACTGGATGATAGGAATAAAGGTTCTCTCTCCCCACGGCACCCAGCTGAAGCGAGGTTCCTCTTAATGATGTTGCAGACTTCGTTGTGTCTTGCATGCAAATCCTTGTAGTTAGGACAGTTTAGAACATGATCATGCTTGGTACAGTGGCAGAGAGCCACTGCAATATGGAAGATCTATGGGTCGAGTTATGTGACTGCTAAAACAGTATCTGTTAGGATATAGTCTCCCGAGCAGTGTGTGCTCATAGCTTTCAGATTAGCAATTTCCCTTGTAGACGATGTGGCAGCATGTTTTTATATACCTTTATTGCATTGGGGCAGAAGCAGCTAGACTGATTGTAGACCAACATTGCAGCTTGTATTAAGGCGATGAAACAGTAGGAATCTATTAATAATAAAAACTAATATGACACTGACAGCAACACTGAAACTAACTAGCCAGGTTGTGGGAGTGGCTGCGTTTTTTTTTTTTGTCAGATCGAGGCAATGATGGACGGTTTTATTACCCGAGAGTTACTGATTTTTTATGTGTTGCGGATAACGCTATAGATATTGAAACTGTATAGGGGACGTAAGTGTAGATGAGAAAAAAGGAATACTGGAAGATGTTCAGTGAATATGTTGGGAACCTTAGTCATGCAAGATAATTGTTTGGTGAGACATGAATGTCAATTTACACTGTTGTAGAAGGTGCAGTGCAAAGTTTGCTGTGCTTACCCCAGCAATACAGCAAGCATGTCAACAGAAGAAACATGAAAGCACAACATAGTAACACATAAAACAGTACAGTAACACAAAACATGTATCATGTATTCTAATGTTTTAGAAATTTTGTAGTTTCCAAAATTATGTTGAATGGTGTTGGTGATGGCGATTAGCGAGGATTCCAGACATCGCCGGTGTCTAAGATCTTGCTGGGCGAGGACGAGCTGTGTCTCAATATATTACATAATATGATACAGTGGAAGATGAGGTAATCAGTCCCTCAGCCTAGAAGGTTTGTATTGATAAAGCCACTGGATGGCCAGACGTCTACAATTAAAGGTGCCCAGATGTTGCACATGTGATTAATTTAGCATTAATGTTCACTGTAGTGAATGAACATATATAAGAACAACATCAATGTTCACTATAATTAATGAGCACATAAGGACAACGTTCAGGAACATTAAGGAACAGCATTAATGTTCACTGTGATGAATGAATACATCCAAGAACAGCACCAGTGTCCCCTTTAATATTAATGTTCAGTGTTGTGCATGAACACTGACATAAACAACACTGGTGTTCTGAATTATAGTAATGTTAATTATGGTGAGTGAAGATAAACAAGATCACAAATAAGACGGATAAGTTGCCATCTAGTTACTTTAAATGAATCAACCCTTGTATTTACAAGGGTTGATACATAGCTCCTGGACCAGCTTCATAACTTTTTTTACAGGTTTTCCTAGTTTCTGGTCTTCAGGGACTGATCATATCTTCTTTTAAACTTGTATACAGTATTTGCCTCCATCACCAGTTGATCTAGTGCAGTCCACTTTCCAACCTAAGAGTGAAAACTAGCTCTCATCGCGTTTCATTAATATCACTATAACTAAATTAGTTGTGGTGCAGACTACTTCCTCTTTCCCCACATCATAATTATTTTTCAAGAACAATAGTTTTGATCTGTACTACTTGATCTATCATATTCACTAATTCCTCTTTCAACCACACTACAGCAATCTTTCACAAGATCATTGTGCTGGAAACTTTACTGTGATGAAAGCTGGAAGTGAGTACCATCAGGACCCCGACGCTCCCTGTCACACTCTACCCACCACCTCTCTGATTTGTATTGTTGAGAAATGGGTTATCAGCTAAGTTTAAACAGTTTGTACTTAACTTAGAAAGACAGCTCATCGCCCGCACAGCCGCCCCTGCAGACGAGGTCTTGAGAAGTTGTCAAAGTCATCTCTCAACGGGCTGTAAAGAGTTATAATTTGTAAGATTATAAATTACCCCTAGGGGGTGTTATGTCAGCATATTTCATTCACTGATTGCTGACAAATTACACACTTGCTTGGACTCAAAAGTCCGTACCTTACTGCCGACTATAGGTTGATTACAAACTTCTTACGACTCAAGAACTGCGCATTCCCCCGTACTACAAGAAATTCGTAACCTACCTTGCTCTTGTAGCATGAGCTATGGTGTTCTTCACACCTTCGACAGATATCGGTGACTTGATAGAAGCTGAAGTGTCCTTGGATGTCTACGTCTTCCATAGTCTAGGAATACACACACTGGTACACTATGTTCCACAAGATTTGTCTTTATTGTTCACAATCTTATCACTAAAGAAGCTGATCACACTTCTCTTAAGTGTTTATTGTGTTTTATGAGATACTGTGTTCACACTAACGCACAGATCGTTCTTTGTTGGTTATCCTGGCGTCAGTGTCACTCTCAGTAGAGTCAAAAGTAATCTGAAGAATGCCACAGCACCCCACGCCATTACTCCCCTAGCACAAAGGAAAAGCTGACCTAGTGCTTTTTGCTTCCTTGCCACTTCCTCGACGAAGCAAAGCAGAATGTTTGATTCTTGCTGTCTTAAGCATAGACAACAATGTACACTATCTTTACCATGGTAATAAAGTGGGAGTAGGATTTTCCTTAATTGTCCTGCTAAGGTAAGAGATGTACTGTCTCTTATTAAACTACACTCTGCAACACTGGTGCAAGGAGCAGTGGTCGCTTGACCACGTCGCATACTCATACTGCATCTGCGATCAATTACTCACTGTAGCAGTAAACAAGATATTTGCCCCTTTTGAGAGGGCTGGGCCCCTCAGGGCTGAAAGGGGCTGAAGGGGCTGAAGGGGGCTGAAGGGGGCTGATGGGGGCTGAAGGGGGCTGATACTCCCCTCCTGGAGAAAATTTCTCCACACTGGGGGGCGGCGGAGGTTCACTGCAGGTGAACTATTCATCACTTAACATTAATTTAATTTTCTCACTCGCCACCACTGCTGCTTGTCTTTTCTGAACAGCTTTAGTCTGCGTGGTTCCTGGAGAATCACTAATTTTGTTTTCAACACTGTGTAATTCTAACGGTACTAGTTTATTTATTGTCCGCTTATTCACTACACCTTTGCTTAAAACATCAACTGTCCTGATGATTCCATTTGCATCAGGATATATGGTCACAATTTTTCCAAGTGGCCATTGTGACCTCGGACTATCATTGTCGATAATCACTATGTCACCAGGTCTTAAGGACATATGATTTTCAGGAACACCAGCTCCATAGAAGTGTTCTCTCAATGAGGTGAGATAGTTCTCGCCAAATTTTCTCCCAACATTCAATCACTTTATTAAGGAGGTTGAATTTACGTCTGAGTTGCTCAGGTTCGAAATAAGTAGGATCCTCTATGATTTCTTTATCATTCATGGGAGGAACAGGTTCGAGCCTTCTGCCATGGAGTTCTAAATTGTCCAGATCATCGGTAACATAAGTTAGAGGTCTGTTGTTGACTATTTTCTATTTCAGTCACAACTGTACGGAATTCTTCTAAGTCTATTCTCTGACGATGAAGAGTCTTCCTTAAACAACGTTTTACAATGCCTATCATTCTTTCATAAAATCCGCCGTGCCATGGAGATTTAGGAGGAATGTATCTCCAACCACATCTGCGTTGATTCAGCATCTGTTGTACTTCTGGTTGATCAAAGATCTTGCTTATATAAACAGCACCAGCAACAAAGTTCGTTGCATTATCTGAAATCATCAGTCTGGGACATTCACTTCTGGCTGCAATCCTTCTGAATAATTTGATAAAGGTTTCAGCAGACATGTCAGTGGCTACTTCTGGATGTACTGCTCTAGTTGTAGCACAAGTGAACAAACAGATGTACACCTTGATAGGAACTTTGTCAACTGTTTTGGTTAAAATTATTGGTCCAGTGTAATCTACACCTGTCACCTCAAATGGAGTGATATGACAAACTCTTTCAGAGGGATATGGAGGTGGACCTGGATACTGACATACTCGCATATCGTAGTGACGACAAGTAATACAGTCCCTTATTTGTTTTTTCACACTTTGTCGACCTTGAGGTATCCAGTAGGATTGTCGTATATGACAAAGTGTGTCAGCTACCCCACCATGTAACACGTTACTGTGGGCGTTTTGCACAATCAGTTTTGTTAGCCAGTGATTCTTGGGGATCAATATTGGATGTATGGCTTCTTTAGGTAGTGAAGAATTATGAATTCTTCCTCGACATCTTATAATCTTTTCTGAGTCGAGATAAAGTCCTAAAGAATTAATCATGACAAGTTTCTTTGGGGATTTATCTTGTGTTTCTAGAAATTTATATTCTGTAGAGAAAACATCTTTCTGTATTAGTTTCACCCAGTGTTTAATGGGTTCAAGACATTCATAATCAGGTTTTATTCCTTTAATTAATTTATGGACAAGAGCTGTAACTCTTAAGAGTTTACCCAAAGATGAGTATTTAGATCCATCAATGACTATTTCTGTTGTGTCTGCAGTATTTACACATCTTATTTCTGCTGTGTTCAAGCAGACTGTTTCTTCTTGCATAATGTGAGCTTTTTGCTGAGGCCAGTTATTTTCATTAGAGAGCCAGTTCGGTCCGTGGAGCCATAATTTATTATCCACAAATTTCTTGAGTTGGACACTACGTGACAACATGTCAGCTGGATTCTCTTGGGTAGAGACGTGGAGAGAGATAATCTCTCTGCATCTCTATTATTTCTGCTACTCTGTTCTGTACATAGACCAACTTACTCTTATTATTTCTTAACCATTGGAGAACTGCTTCATTATCACTCCAGATCACGGTTTTTTCAATAGTGAGATGATCAAGTACTTTGTTGATATAGACAGCTAATTTTGTACCTACATAGAGTGCTGTCAGTTCCAATTGTGATACTGTTCTGACCTTCAAGGGTGCTACCCTGGCCTTTGAAGTAATTAGTGTACTTCCTTCAGCATTACTCATGTAAGCTACAGAGCCATAACCTCTGGTTGACGCATCACAGAACACATGTAATGTGTACTTGTTTCCCTCTTGACCTATTTGTCTGGGATATTTAATTTGATGAAGTTGTTTAAACTCCCTGGATATTTCATCCCATGCTTGACTCATTTCTAGAGGCAAGTTCTCATCCCATCCAATTTTGAGCTTCCATGCATCTTGCATAAGCATTTTACCCTTTATGGTAATTGGTGAGACGAGTCCTAGAGGATCAAAACATTGAGATACCTATGACAGTAAACTACGTTTAGTGAGTGTGCTGCATGATTTATTGTTTATCTCTTTGACACTCAAAGTATCTTCCTGTGTGTTCCAATTAAGTCCCAGCATATTGTTGCAATCAGGAATTTCAGTTTCAGGGAAATCTTCATTGATAAGTTCCCTTAATTGCTTTGAATTTGTATTCCACATCCTTAGAGGCATATTTGCTTCTTTCATCTCCTTGTTAGCTTCTCTGTAAAAGGATTTCAAATCCTCCTCTTTATTCACAGTACCTTGAAGATTGTCCACATAGAAACTTTTCTTTAAGATTTCTTTGAAGGGACTTTCAGATTTCTTCAAATGTGTATTTAGAGTAGCTTCTAGTAAGAATGGAGAGGATGTTGCACCAAATAATACTGATTTGAAACGATAAGTTTTCACAGGACTTTGAGGATTATGTGGATTTTCAGGCCACAAGAATCGAGTATAATCTCTATCTATTTCTTGTAGTCCTACTCTTAAGAAAGCTTTGGAAATATCAGCCGTGTAGACATATGGGTTTGTGCGAAATTTCATAAGCACGTCTCCAAGTTTCTCAGTTAGTGAGGGTCCGGTCATCAGACAGTCATTAAGACTTGCTACATCTTTATTTCCACGTGCGCTGCAATTATATACAACACGTAGTGGAGTGGTTTCAGAATCTTTTCTGACTCCATGGTGCGGGAGATAATGAGCGTCTGTCTTCAACTTATCTTCGACTATTTCCTCAATAAATTTATTGTCCAACTGTTCTTGTATGATATTATCATAGACAGTCAGTAGCTCATGTATTTGTGCTTTCATCTGTCCGAGAGCCATGCGATAATTGCTAGGCAGATGTGGTGGATTTAATTTCCATGGTAACGTAACCCAATACTGTCCATCTTTATACTTGACAGTGTCCAAATATTGGCTATAAGTCTGAGACTCTTGTGGGCTTGGTTTATTTACATCAACACCTATCGCATCTAAATCCCACAACTTATCAACTGGTTCATTCATTTCTTCCAGTAATGATAATTTTTGCTGTGGTACATGATCAGCGGTTATTCTCGTAACTAGTACATTTTCCACTGAATCAATATCAGCTTCTTTCCCACTTTGAGAGGGAATGGGACCACATATCATGTGGCCTCCTGCTGTTTTCAGCAAGTGAACATCATGTTTACTTACTATATTTTGCACAAAACAGTGATAATAATCACTTCCAATGATTAAATCAATTGGACTAATAGTGTCCGTCTGTATGTCAGGACAGGCTAACTTGACCTTAGCTGCTTTCAGTGCTGCAACTGTTTCTTTTAATCCCTGGATCTGTACAGACTTAGGCAAATCATATACTACCACAGTTTCTACTGTCTTTTTCCTGTTTCCTAGACCAACAGTGATTCTGGCTAGGTCATATGTCTGTTTACCAGAATTGTGGAAAAAAACAGCTATATCTAACTGTATTTTGGCATAGGGTTGTTTATTCAGTTTCTGCAACACTGTTCTTCTTATGAAGGACCTTTGTGAGCCTTGATCAAATAGTGTTAGCACATTGGTTTTGTGTAATTTATTAGATAACTGAACTCGAGCTATCGGGAGAGCAGTTACTTTAAACTTATCTCTCACATTTAATGGTGTTGCTTGTTGACTTCCTGATTCTGTGGAAGTCTTCTGCTGTTCAGCAAAAGTATTTGGGCATAATGCTGTATGATGCATACCCTTGCATTTAAAACACTTCTTCAGTGAGCATTTACCTCCCTTGTGTTCACCTAAACACTTGATGCACCTTTTCAGCTGATGAACACGTTGTTTACGTGCCTCCATTGATGAGTATTGACTACAATACTGTGCCCAATGTATTCCATCACAAAGTACACATTTTGGAGAACGTTTATGTGTGACAGTCTGTTTACTGTCTGTTGTATTCACAGCTTGATAAATGCCTATATGGGATTTCCCATTCTGTGTTTTAGTGGGAGTAGTTATACTCTTTTTATACTGAGTTGAAGGTTTGTTATCCACGGGATTTGTGGATTTTTCTTCCTGTCTCGTTGCTTGCATGCATGAAACTATTGTTTGTAAACCATTGCTAATTTCCTCACAAGTGAAATAGCGTTTATTGAACATAATATTTAATCGTTCAATAGTTTGTGGTGACAACTTATCTTGTACAATACCACTGATAAACCAATCACATTGCCTTAGGTCATATTTAGCACCTAGAGATCTGAGACTATTGTCTAATGTGATTCTAAATGCCTGTAAGTCTGAAAAACAATGTTTGGGTGGCTTCAAGGTTGATATTAAGACTGCATGTCTAACTCTGGCCTTGTCAGCATCAAGTAATTGTCTGCTAAGACACTTAAGGCTATTTGATAATTACCTTTAACCACCGGAAAAGACTCAATCAGTTCATAGGGTTCTCCCTTCACAAGACATTTAAGATAATTGAACTTAGCAATCTCATCTATGTCAGTTCGTGAATTTACTATGGATTGAAAACCACTAATGAATTCTTCATAATTATGACCTTGGAAAATAGGTAATGACAACGTAGGTAAACTTGGTAATGGTACACTTGTTGTTGTTACAGGTGTAACAGGTGTTTGACCACTAGTTACAGTAGGTCTCTGTGACAGAGTTTTGCGGCAGATAGCCTGTACTCCTGTCCAACTTAATTGTTGATTACTAAAAGTATCCAAAACATTTTTAATTTCATCCTCAGATGGGTCTGATTCAAGAAATTTATTTTCATAATGTGTATAGTCTGAATTAATTATTTCCAGACGTTGTGTAAGTAATTCAAATTTGACCTCAAGATCATAAAAATCTATGTTTGTATCTTGAGTTAATCCTATACAGACTGAAATTAGATTTTCTAATTGTGTAATCTTAGTCTGTAAAGACTGAAACTGAGTTTTCAAACAAGCCATGTTTAAAAAACACTGTACTGCTATAAACAGCTGAGTTTTGTTATGCTTAAGTCAGCAATAATCGAGTCAGACACTTCTGACCTACTAAGCTTAATCTCAGGGTCAATGACCTTGAAGGGTACACAGTACATGTGGCTGGTGTTTATGGCTTGAGTTTGTTGTGTCAGCCTGACCACGATGATTAATCGTAAATAACGATGTTATACACTTCATTCACTATACACTATAAATGTCACTGTATAACTGTAAATCACACATGAATATTACTTACACATATATAAATGTCACTGTTAATATATATTTGAAAGCTTACACTTTATATATAAGTTCCTTTAACATAACAGGTAGATCTATAAGAAACAAACTTTAACACAATCTTGTCTCTTAATTTCTGTCTATAAACATTATAAACACTATGTGTATATACACTCAGACAAACCGAACTTCACTTGGGTTGTTGTTGTCTTAGTCAGCACTTCTTCGAGCTTGGAGCAGTGGATGCCGGGTTCCATCCCCCGTTTTCTTGTTGGGTGAGTCACCCAGCTCCCGTTTTCTTTGGGTGAACGCTGGGTGAGCGCCCGTTTTCTTTTGGCTGCCAATTCTCTGTGATTGAGTCTGGAGGGACTCATTTATACTGATTTAAATTGTAAAACACTAGTTTTACAGCTTTTTTCGAAGGACCTTGGTTCGTAGGTTATTTGTACACTGTAGTACAACATATTTGGACCACAGTGTGGTCTTTATCCGGTTCGAGCACGACCAATATGTTGAGAAATGGGTTATCAGCTAAGTTTAAACAGTTTGTACTTAACTTAGAAAGACAGCTCATCGCCTGCACAGCCACCCCTGCAGACGAGGTCTTGAGAAGCTGTCAAAGTCATCTCTCAATGGGCTGTAAAGAGTTATAATTTGTAAGATTATAAATTACCCCTAGGGGGTGTTATGTCAGCATATTTCATTCACTGATTGCTGACAAATTACATACTTGTTTGGACTCAAAAGTCCGTACCTTACTGCCGACTATAGGTTGATTACAAACTCCTTGCGACTCAAGAACTGCGCAGTCCCCCGTACTACAAGAAATTCGTAACCTACCTTGCTCTTGTAGCGTGAGCTATGGTGTTCTTCACACCTTCGACAGATATCGGTGACTTGATAAAAGCTAAAGTGTCCTTGGATGTCCACATCTTCCATAGTCTAAGAATACGCACACTGGTACACTATGTTCCACAAGATTTGTCTTTATTGTTCACAGTCTTATCACTAAAGAAGATGATCACACTTCTCTTAAGTGTTTATTGTGTTTTATGAGATACTTTGTTCACACTAATGCACAGATCGTTCTTTGTTGGTTATCCTGGCGTCAGTGTCACTCTCAGTAGAGTCAAAAGTAATCTGAAGACGCCACAGCACCCCACGCCATTACTCCCCTAGCACAAAGGAAAAGCTGACCTAGTACTTTTTGCTTCCTTGCCACTTCCTCGATGAAGCAAAGCAGAATGTTTGATTCTTGCTGTCTTAAGCATAGACAACAATGTACACTATCTTTACCATGGTAATAAAGTGGGAGTAGGATTTTCCTTAATTGTCCTGCTAAGGTAAGAGATGTACTGTCTCTTATTAAACTACACTCTGCAACACTGGTGCAAGGAGCAGCGGTCACTTGACCACGTCGCATACTCATACTGCATCTGCGATCAATTACTCACTGTAGCAGTAAACAAGATATTTGCCCCTTCTGAGAGGGCTGGGCTTCTCAGGGCTGAAAGGGGCTGAAGGGGCTGAAGGGGGCTGAAGGGGGCTGATGGGGGATGAAGGGGGCTGATACTCCCCTCCTGGAGAAAATTTCTCCACATGTAATATAAAAATCTTATTTTTAAAGATACGAGTTTCAGACAGGTACTGATCAAGAACGTTTACACTGGTTACATATATGTCTTTTCCAGGAATTCTTCTAATCTTTTTGGGAAAGGTGTTTAATTATATGAAAAATAAAAATCACAATAACGTGCTAGCAAAAAGTCACAAGCTCAGAATCAGAGATCACAGCCGATGTTTCGCTCCTTCCTGGACCGTCCTTCATAGAAACATTGTTGTTTTGATTGTTAAATTGCTCAAGTACAACATGATAATGAAGGTAAAAAGGTGTTACTCACCTGTACGGTGGGACGAAATAAATAATAATAATTACCATTATCATTTATTGACCATGTAGCATGATTTAGCAATGATAATTAAAACCATGTAGACGGCTGGATTAAAAGTTGGAATAAAGGAAGAGAAGAACTTTTGATCAGAGGAATGTTCTTGAACGAACTGCATGGTAAGTAGTGGTGTGGTCTTGCTGGGTCCTGACTCAGCTGCAGGGTAGGTAGCGGTGTGGTCTTGCTGGGTCCTGACTCAGCTGAAGGGTAGGTAGTGGTGTAGTCTTGCTGCGTCTTGACTCAGCTGCAGGGTACGTAGTGGTGTGGTCTTGCTGGGTCCTTACTCAGTTGCAGGGTAGGTAGCGGTGTGGTCTTGCTGAGTCCTGACTCAGCTGCAGGGTACGTAGTGGTGTAGTCTTGCTGGGTCTTGACTCAGCTGCAGGGTAGGTAACGGTGTGGTCTTGCTGGGTCTTGACTCAGCTGCAGGGTAGGTAGTTGTGTGGTCTTGCTGGGTCTTGACTCAGCTGCAGGGTAGGTAGTTGTGTGGTCTTGCTGGGTCTTGACTCAGCTGCAGGGTAGGTAGTTGTGTGGTCTTGCTGGGTCTTGACTCAGCTGCAGGGTAGGTAGTTGTGTGGTCTTGCTGGGTCTTGACTCAGCTGCAGGGTAGGTTGTGTTCTGGTCTTGACTCAGCTGCAGGGTAGGTTGTGTTCTGGTCTTGACTCAGCAGCAGGGTAGTTAATGCTCAAGTCTTCCTGGTTCTTAATCAAGTTTCATGGTAGCTAAGTTAATAAAGAGATTACTTGATCTTGGCTCAGGAACATTAACTTCATGCTGTCATTAACATCCATCGTGTACGTCTCATTATATGTTAATATACAATCATTGAGGGTTACAATGTTGTTTGATTATGCCCTATTTTAATAGATTCACCAGATATCGTGGCTGTGATTTGTTTTTCCTAAGTGTTGTCTAACGTTAATCTTAATATGTTGAGATGAGGATGTTAATGTGCTTAGGAGAATATGTTACCATTGTTTTATTTGCATTTGATAATTTTATTTTTCCCTCTTCTGAACCATATATTTTTCGTCTTCCGTTTTGCGAATAAATGTGTTAGTTTATCTTGCTGAGGTCTGCTCTTTCATGTTACTGATCAAATGAGTTGTCATAATGGAGCAAGACAAAGTAATTTGTGTAAATTTTTTTTTACAGATTTGCTATTGTTTTTGTATCACTACTTGTGCCATCAAACAGACAGTAGTGTATTATACATATTCGATAATATTCTGTCTCCCAAACCGATATTCATATCTCCGAAAACAATGATGTTGACTCAGATTTGCGAAAATATTCACTGAATACTTCTTATTAACCAGAGTCGTCTCTCATCCACAACACATACACACACAAAAACAATAACTCTCAGGGATTAAAGTCGACCATCATGGTAGTCACCATCTGTTGACGTAGCTACTGCAACATGGCAAATTCGCCTTTTTGTTTGTTTCCGGTTCACTTACTGAACTGTTTTACTGTGTTACTGTATTGCTCCTCTGTGTTACTGAACTGAAGTATTCTTCTGTGTTATTGTAATGTACTGTTCTTGTGTGTTATCGTACTGTACTGTTCTTCATTGTTACTGTGTTGCTTTTCTGTGTTATTGTACTGTTCTGTTCTGTTATTCTGTGTTACTGTACTGTATTGTTCTTCTCTGTTAATGTACTGTACTGTACTGGTCTTCTGTGTTACTGTGTTGGTATTCTGTGTTATTATGCAGTACAGATCTTCTGTGTTGCTGTACTGGTCATCTGTGTTGCTGTACTGATCTTCTATATACTGGTATTCTTTATTTTTTACAGTACTGGACGTCTGTGTTATTGTACAGTACTGGACTTCTCTGTTACTGTACTGGTCTTCCGTGTTACTGTACTGGTATTCTGTTATTGTACATTACTGGTCTTGTGGAAAAAAGACACTTATGTACAGTTCGGGACAGTTATTAAAGGAAACGTTTCGCCACGAGTGGCTTCTTCAGTCCTAATGGAGACTTCTTCGCTTCTAATGACCAGAGCTTTGGTAAGATGGGTAAGGAAGAAGGATGGGTAAGGATGGAAATATTGGAAAAGGGTGGGAGGGGGGGGGAGAGGTAGGATATAAAAGGTAAGTGGCCCAACCACTTTGGTGCAATTTAAAAAGTGTATGTGAATTGATAAGATATTCTTTAAGAGGTATAATACTAACCCATCAGAGTCACATAGATATAATAGGTATATAACTACATGACTCTGAATTGGTAGTAGTTATACAAGTTGCAATTGCTTTTTTTTTTTTTTTTTTTTTTTTTTTTTTTTTTTTTTTCGCGATTGCACAACGGATATTTATACGACAAGAAAGGCAATAATTTTCTGGCCAGTTTATAAGTTCGTGACAATAGCTTCTTAATGGTGGTGTCCAACAATAGTCAATAGCATAATTTTACATTAGAAAGTTATTTAAGATGTCTCCCTAATTGGGGGCGATAATTTTCTCAGTATACATAGAAGGGTTCTGGTGGTATCCAATCTTCTTCATCAGGGAGGTTGCTCAAAATCATGGGTCGAGGGTAATCATCTTTATGAATAAAACGACGAACCCTCTGTGGGAGAGTCATTCTTTGAGTCCTGTGAGGTGGAGTATTGATGGTGTAATCGGTGGTATTTATCACTTGGATAGGATGTTCTCTGGCATGTATAGTTCTTGCATTGTATAAAGTTGTCTCTTTTTTAGGGTGTCAAGGCGTACATTTATGGCAGTGATATCTTGTTGTGTGTGTAAATCTGCCATTTTAACTCTGTCTCTCCTCCTGGTATCGGTAATAAAGCGAAGAGCTCTATTCTGGACCCTTTGTAACCGTAGCATGTTGGTCTTCGTTGTTAATGACATTGGGACACAAGGGTATTCAAGTATAGGTCTTATTATCATTTTATACAGATGTTTTTTGACATGTTGAGGGGCTTGATTGAATCGAAGGAGTCTGCTAAGACCGGCTTTGGCTGTGTTGATCTTTTTAGTTACATGAGATGTTGAGTGGAGCAGCCTGTCTATTTCATATCCCAAGATCTTGTTAGGGTTTCTAATGGCTACAGGTGTACCTCTGATGGAGATACCCCCTTTATCTTCGATGGTTGATGCAAAACATCCTATCGTGCTAACAAGGACCTTGTCAGGATTAGTCGTAATTCTCCATTTCTTCTCCCAATTAGATGTTCGACGAAGTTCAATATTCATTTTTTCTATGACTCTCTCATACTTGTATTTTCCTGTTACTGGAGTTGATGAGACGACATGAATAACATCATCTGCAAACTGTGTCACAATTGTGTCATTAAACTCTGGTTGAGGAAGGTCATTCACATAAATGTTAAACAGAAGTGGACTGAGACAAGAACCTTGTGGGACACCAGCCGTCGGTATAAAAGGTTCTGTCGACTTGCCATGAAAGGTAGGAATGATTTTTCTTTGAGTTAAGAAATTATAAATTACTCTGAGAAAAGTCCAGTTATGGTCTGGTAGGTCAATGAGTTTGTATATAAGGCCATCATGCCATAAGCTATCAAAAGCTTTATGAACATCTCTGGTGGCAATTAAGGCAAGATTGCCCTGCTGTTTTAGACTTGCTACAGTGTCAAAAATAACATTTATTGCATGATTGGTACCTCTATGTGTTCTAAAGCCAAATTGTTTTTCAGTAAACAAGTTATTAAACTCCATATAGTAATTCAATCTGTTGGAAATGACTTTCTCAAGAACTTTTCCAGTGACTTCAAGTAAAGATATAGGTCTATAGTTCCCAGGTTGGTGGATGTCTTTATTGGGCTTAGCAAGAAAGATCATTCTAGCAGTCTTAAAAACAACTGGAAAATGTCCTGAGGCCAAGATGGCATTAAAGATATTTACCAAGGACTGTTTGCAATTTCTAGGTAGATACTTTATTTGTTTCATTGTTATTCCAGAGAGGCCTGGGGCTCTATTTCTCATTCTTCCAATAACCTGACTTATCTCTAGTAATGTAATAGGTCTAGTAAGCGGGTGGGTATCTTCAAGAGTTGAAGTATCGATGGTAGGTAGTGGTTGTAGATCATCCAAGTTATCATCTCTCCATTCATTTACTAACTGATAATGATTATTATTAAATTGACGACTGTTATTGTGAGAGAGAATTTTCTCCCATATATCACCCATCAAATTAGCCTGGTCCTGTGGATCGTCAAGTTTAATTTCAACATCTTCATCATCCTCATCAGTGAAGGTATGAACTAGGTAGTTAGGAGCCTTGTGCTTTGCCCCTAAAAGTTGTCGGATCTTACTCCAAAATTTTGCTGGTTCACGTTTATATTGATTAGCTTGAAGAACTAGAAATTTCCATATGTCTCGTTTGTGTTGACTAATCATGTTAATTAATTCGTGCCTTAATCGGTGCAGTGTAGCTGCTGGTGGTTGTCGCGTTTGAAGATGCCTTCGACATTCTGCTTGATAATTTCTTAAAGTGTCTCTAATTTCTCTAGTAGGTTTATATTGTTGGTATATCTTTGTGGAAGCTAATTGGCAAGTTGCATTGGTAGCTTCAATTATTCGATTGTGCAGGGACCTGATTGCATCATCAATTGCACTGGAAGGTAGATTTTCCAAAGACACAATTTCATCCTCACCCAGATATGCCCTGAAGGGGTCAAATCCTAGAGTGTTAAGATTGGGTTTAGGAGTTACAGGTATTCTAAATGGAGAAGTTTGTAGTTGTATTATAACAGGGATATGGTCAGATCCTACATTTCCACCAGGAGATATACGACAGTGAAAGATGTCACAGTCTCTGTTTGTCAGTACTATATCTGGTGTTCCTGGATGAGGTCCAATGTACGATTTAAAGAATGGGCCTTGAAATGACAAGTTTCTAGCTGTCATGATATTAAAGAGTTGCTTTCCTTTTAAGTCACCCAGTGGAATACCAGCTCCACAGTTGAAGAGGGCAGGGTGATGAGCATTAAAATCTCCAGCTAGAATTGTTGGAATATTTCTGCTTAATATCCTATGTAGAGGAATTGACTCTATATATGGCTGTCTCGGGGGAAAATATCCAGTTCCTATCACTAGTTGTCCATGCGACGTTGTTAGTTCTATTGCAAGAATGTTATCTTCATCCACATGAATATTTTTAAATGTATATCCTAATTTAACCAAGATGGCTACACCACTAAAGGGTCCTCTCGATTTCTCAACAGTACAGTATCCACGTAATTTAATATGTTGATCAACTCTCGCAGCTGTCTCGTTCAAAAGTATAACATCGGGATTATAGTTATGTAGTTCAACCTCAAGAAGGTAACGGTTATTAAAGAAATGTTGAACATTAAGTTGGAAGATTGTAATCCCCATTATTTCTTTATCTTCGCTCGTACACTGCGTTCTGAACGCCTGCAACTAATGTCATGTTTTGTATCTATACTACTATCCCTGCTGGACTCGTCAAGGGGAGGAGGGAACTTTTGCGTGGATGCTTGTGTATTAAACATGCCATCATCTTCACTAGAGGCAGTAATATTAACAGATTCATTAGAATCGTTAGAGTCGTTAGAGTCATCATCATAAAACTGAGGTATGCTATTCTCAGTTTCAGGAAGCAGAGGCTCGTGAGAGTTAATGGGAGACTGTGTAGGCTCCAAGGGAATATTAGATAGGCAAGGTGAGTTACCTTGGGAAAGTTCCTGTTCAACAGGATCAGCTACAATAGCGGGAGAGTAGGCACCACTTTCTGGGGCATTGTTATGGTGTTGACTTATCGGGTTGAGAGGAGTTGACAGCCTGGGTTTGCGGGGAGGGCGATCCCTGGGCCAGGGATGACTTAGGCTTATTTTTAGATGTAGAGTATGGTACATACTTCTTGTTATGAGAAGGCTGGGTCATAATAGCCTTCACATTTTCAGGGATAGTGATGGGAGTGATCCCATTATCCATTAACAGATCATTTAAAACCTGAGAGCAGAGTTGCATGTCACCACCTGCTATGTCTTTGGCCAACAAGTACATTAGTTGTGCTCTCGTTATATCCCCGTCTGTGGATACCCGAGACATATGAGATGCGACTGAACCTTGTTGTTGTGTCTGTTGTAAGTGAGGGTTAGATTGGGGCGCTCCAAGAGGGGCAGAATTCCAAATATTGGAACCATTGGTAGAGACCTGAGGAGTCCCATTTGATCCAGGCAGAGCTGGGAAGGAAGCTTGGGACATGGTTGGCGGTGCCTGGGGAGTGGTCTTCTTAGAATTGGATAGTTTCTTGGCGTCAAGAATTTTCTGCATTTCCTTTTTTCTTTCAGGACAAATAGCAGAAACAGCATGATGTTTTCCATTACAGAGGACACATTTAGGTGTATTTTTATTGGTACAATCACGATACGAATGTTGGCCAGAGCAAATGCTACAAATTTGCCCTTGTGTACTGCATTTGTTGTTGTTATGACCAAAGGCATAACACTTGAAACATTGTGTCACACTGACAAAGCGTTCCATAGAAATTTGGTCAGATGTACATCTGGTACTGAAACATTTGAAGCCATTTTGACACACAAGTTTGGCCTCCTCAGGTGTCTCGAGTATTAATTTTAAAGTTACCTTATTGTTGTTGGTATTCGAGAATTTATGTGCTTCTACAGCCCTAAGGTCAGAATTCTCGGTATTAATGTTATCAACAATTTCATTAACAGTGCTGTGTTTCATAAAACTGTTGATTCTGGCCACAAACACAGTCCTCTGAGCTTGATAGCTGTCAGGTGCAACTGGGGTAACACCAGAAGTCTTCAGTTTATCCAAGACATCATGCTTTAGTAGTTGAAGTAACTCTTCTTCTGAAGAGAGGAGAAGTACTGCTCCAGCGTGGGTTTGAAAAACATCCACTGGAGCAACAGTTGAGTTCGAGCAAATACATTTGAGAATGTCTTTCATGGACATTTGATTTCCATCAATACGTAATCTTACACGAATCCTCGCCATGATGCCTGGGAAGGTGCATCTGGCAGAGGAGTTGCTTAACAAAAAGGTATCTTTCCTTAAAGTTAGCCTAACATCCTATTTCAGCTGACTTATGAAGGTCAGCCCCTAAGATAGCCTACCCTCGAGTAGTGAGGGGAAAGGGCCCAAGGCAAAGATCGGCTGGATTTTAAAAAACCACACGGGCTACCAGATGGTCAAAATGCCTTGTGTTAACTCGCCAAAGCGAAGTTGCCGAAAAAGAAGAAGATAGGACAGTCAGAAGGATAGCAATGTATGTAGTGTGTTAAGTGTGTGGGCCAGTGTTGTTGTATGGGTGAGGGGAGGATGGGGAAGGATGGGGGGATGGGGATGAGAGGGGTGAACAAGCAAGCAAGTCACCGCCTTACCCTCTTGATGGGATGGGGCTCGAAGTGACTGCAAGCAAGTCTCCTCTCAGCTCTGGTGAAGAACTACTCAGGATAACCCAAGTAAATTCTCGAGCAACAGTGTTCAGAGTTGCTCAGCTGAAGAGCAGGAACGACGACGTCTTCTCTCCACGGTGGCTGGGCTGCAACTCCTGTATCTGTATCTTCATTTGTCTGTATTTCCCTAATGGAGAGAAAACTAAGAAAACGCGTATATATAGCGGCAGGAGTCCGGCGGAGTGTCGCGTGGGTATAGGTAATAGTGGTAGTCGTAGTAATGGAACTAATATGGTGAGGCGGGTTGGGGTAGAGAAGGACCTGTTGACATCTTGTTACAGCGGTCTCCAAAATATCCTGTTGATTAGCAATTTTGAGATTCTGTAACTACCGGACTTTTGATGGGTAGTGATACTGACAGCAATTAGGGTAGCTTCTATGCTCTTTCGCCGTCTTAAATTGTCTTCTTTAATCACTAGTTTAGCCTCACTGAATTTCCTGTGGTATCCAACATCGTCCCTATGCTGAACACACATGTTTCTACGGTCATTTCTGCAAGCATTTTTGTGTTCTCTGATCCTAGTGTTCAGAGATCTGGCTATTTTCCCCCACATGTACTTTGTCAAACCCCAACATGGTCTAGTGTACATTCCTCCACTTGTGCCAGAATCATGTTTTGGTTTTTGTACGAAGTTCCTAATAGTAGTTGATGAGCTGGTAGATATTTTAGCTAGTTTTCCGTTAAACATTTTTGAAACTTTAGTTGCAACGTTGCTGATGTAACTAACTTAGAGGCTTTTCTTTAGTTTGATTGGTGTTGCGCTTGTTGAGGATACGTGTCGCACGTTTCCTGCAGTCACATATGAAGTGTAGGGGAAAATGCAGTAAACTAAAAGAACGGATAATGTATGTGCATTATTCTTCGAGGAACTGCGGACTGGAAATTCTGTAAGCTCTCAGAAAGAAGCCTATAGCTACCTCTCTTTAATTCTGGTGTCATGGTGAGAGAAGAAATGGAGAAGATCGTTCTTGTAGGTAGGTTTACGGTAGACTTTAAGGAAAGTTTGTTTTCACCAGTGCGTTGGAGAAAGGTAATTAGTTGTTCTTCTCATTCTCTAGCGTAAATTTAATAGTAGGTTCCAGAGTGTTGAGGGTGTTGAGGATGTCATGTACGTCTAGATTTTTGAGCACAATAACCAACATATCATCAACGTACCGCATCCATGTAACAGACATAGGTATGTCATTGAGGATCCGTCTGGATTCTAGCTCCTCCATGTATAAATTTACCAGTAGTGCGCTAAGGGGTGAGACCATGGCTAGCCCCAACAGTTGTTTATACTTCTTGTCTTTTTCCACATCTTGTCCGTATCACCATAATATTTCTCTATTACTGGTCTTGTATGTTGCACCATTGTTATTGTGATTTACTTTCCTTGGGTTACTGTATAGTTCATCTGTATCGTTGTACTGTTTCATGCTTTATTTGGGTTTTATGAGTTTCTTTAGAGTTTTAAGTGTTTCTTTACTGTTTTATGTGTCACTATACCGCTTAATGTTTTTCTATACTGTTTTATGTTACTGTCCTGTTCTTACTTGTTGCTGTACTTGTATATTAGTGTACTTACAGTAAGTTACTGTAGTGTTTTTGATTGCAAACTGTCAATTGATACCGACATATTGTGGTAAAGGTCACTTGTATCCTGAATTGTACTTAAGTGTTCTTTTCCAATGTACTTTTCTTGTGGTTTGTTGTACGAATTTTGTGTATATCTTTACCATTCTTGTATGTTGACATGCTGGCTGTAGCCTTGATCCTTTATTCTCAGATAAACTTCCATTAATGTATAAAGTATTTTAGGTGGAAAATTTGTGACATTTTGTATCGTTTATTATTATTATTATTATTATTATTATTATTATTATTATTATTATTATTATTATTATTATTATTATTACTATTATTATTATTATTATTATTATTATTATTATTATTATTATTATTATTATTATTCAGATACAGAGAAATGTCAGTATCAGCATCAGTTCATTGTTTTCCACACTTTTGGGCTTAAACTATTGGGAACTCTTAAAATCTTCAAATTATAATAGGTGGAGAAAAGAGGAGAAGAATGTATATAATTAGCAGCTGGAAACAGTGGCACGACTGGGAAGACAGAAATGCCAGACACTGCAGGAACTAGTGACAAATATGATGATTGAAACAATAATTTACAAGAGAAGAAGATAGGTTAGAGAGAGCAAAATACCTTAAGTGAAAAGCAGAGCTATAATATATGTACTAAGAGAGAGAGAGAACGTTGAAGAAACTCTTGATCAGCTGGATGTAAGATAAACACAGTCGTAGTATACAGTGAAGCTCTTGGATAACTCTTACATAAGTATGAATATTATAATGGTATACAGTACCGACAAGTAGATATGTAAGACACATATGCAACTGCAACGTATCTTTATTCCGAAACATATCTACTTCACATGACAGTAGATGTGCAAGAAGACAGTGCTGGTAGACTTCCTCAGTAGGAATAAAGATACCTAACTTACAGGTGATTAACTATCAAGAAAAACCCGGATAGTGCGTGTGTGTGTGTGTACTCACCTAATTGTACTCACCTAATTGTGGTTGCAGGGGTCGAGACTCAGCTCCTGGCCCCGCCTCTTCACTGATCGCTACTAGGTCCTCTCTCTCTCTGCTTCCTGAGCTTTATCATACATCTTCTTAAAACTATGTATGGTTCCTGCCTCCACTACTTCACTTGCTAGTCTATTCCACTTCCTGACGACTCTATGACTGAAGAAATATTTCCTAACGTCCCTGTGACTCGTCTGAGTCTTCAGCTTCCAGTTGTGACCCCTTGTTCCTGTGTCCCCTCTCTGGAACATCCTATCTCTGTCCACCTTGTCTATTCCCCGCAGTATCTTGTATGTCGTTATCATGTCTCTCCTGACCCTTCTGTCCTCCAGTGTCGTCAGTTCGAGTTCCCTCAACCTTTCCTCGTACGACATTCCCCTGAGCTCTGGGACTAGCCTTGTTGCAAACCTTTGTACTTTCTCAAACTTCTTGATGTGCTTGACCAGGTGTGGGTTCCAGACTGGTGCTGCATACTCCAGTATGGGCCTAACATACACAGCGTACAGTGTCTTGAACGATTCCTTATTAAGGTATCGGAACGCTATTCTCAGGTTTGCCAGGCGCCCATATGCTGCAGCAGTTATTTGGTTGATGTGTGCCTCCGGTGACGTGCTCGGTGTTATGGTCACTCCGAGGTCTTTCTCCCTGAGTGAGGTCTGTAGTCTTTGTCCCCCTAGCCTATGCTCTGTCTGCGGTCTTCTTTGCCCCTCCCAAATCTTCATGACTTTGCATTTGGCAGGATTGAATTCGAGAAGCCAGTTACTGGACCACATGTCCAGTCTGTCCAGGTCTCTTTGCAGTCCTGCTTCATCCTCATCCGATTTAATTCTTCTCATCAACTTCACATCATCTGCGAATAGGGACACTTCAGAGTCTATTCCTTCCATCATGTCGTTCACATATATCAAAAATAGCACGAGTCCTAGAACTGACCCCTGTGGGACCCCGCTCGTCACAGGCGCCCACTGTGATACCTCCTCACGTACCATGACTCGTTGCTGCCTCCCTGTCAGGTATTCCCTGATCCATTGCAGTACCCTCCCTGTTACATGCGCCTGATCCTCCAGCTTCTACACTAATCTCTTGTGGGGAACTGTGTCAAAGGCCTTCCTGCAGTCTAGGAAAACGTAATCTACCCACCTCTCTCTCTCGTGTCTTACTTCTGTTACCTTGTCATAAAACTCCAGGAGGTTTGTGATACAAGATTTGCCTTCCATGAACCCATTCTGGTTTTCATTTATAATCTTGTTCCGTTCCAGGTGTTCCACAACTTTCCTCCTGATAATCTTCTCCATGACTTTGCACACAATACATGTGAGACACACGTCTGTAGTTTAGCGCCTCGTTTCTGTTTCCTTTCTTAAATATGGGGACTACATTTGCTGTCTTCCATTTCTCAGGTAGTTGCCCAGTTTCAAGGGATGTGTTGAAGATTGTGGTTAGAGGCATGCACAGCATCTCTGCTCCTTCTCTAAGGACCCATGGGGAGATGTTGTCCGGTCCCATCGCCTTTGAGGTATCAAGGTCTCTTAGGAGCTTCTTCACCTCCTCCTCGGTTGTTCGTATGTCATCCAACACTTGTTGGTATATTCCCTCTTGATGTTCCCTTCTGTGCTGTCTTCCCACAGCCCTTCCTGTCTCTACTGTAAAAACTTCCTTAAATCTCCTGTTTAGCTCCTCACATACCTCCTGATCATTTCTTGTGAGTTCTCCACCTTCTGTCCTTAATCTGATCACCTGGTCTTTGGCTGTTGTCTTCCTCCTGATGTGGCTATACAACAGTTTCGGGTCAGTCTTGATTCTCGATGCTATGTCATTTTCATACTGTCGCTGGGCCTCTCTCCTCACCTGTGCGTACTCGTTCCTGGCTATGCAACTGATCTCCCTATTTTCGTGTGTTCTCCACCTTCTGTACTTTTTCCATTCTCTATTGCACTTGGTTTTTGCCTCCTTACACCGTCGGGTAAACCAGGGACTCGTTCTGGTCTTCCCGTTGTTTCTGTTGCCCTTGGGAATAAACCTTTCCACTGCCTCCTTGCATTTTGTTGTTACATATTCCATCATTTCGTTTACTGGCTTTCCTGCCAGTTCTCTGTCCCACGGAACCTCCCGCAGGAAGTTCTTCAACCCTATGTAGTCCCCTCTTTTATAGCCAGGCTTTTCCCATTCAACTCCTGTTACTCTCTCCACTTGCAGCTCTACTATGTATTCAAAGCACATAACCAAGTGGTCGTTAGCTCCTAGGGGACTCTCATACTTGATGTCCTCAATGCCCAGGGTGAACACAAGGTCCAATCTTGCTGGTTCATCCTCCCCTCTCACTCTGGTAGTGTCCTTAACATGTTGGTGCATGAGGTTTTCCAGCACCACGTCCAGCATCTTGGCTCTCCATGTTTTGGGACCCCCATGTGGCTCCAGGTTTTCCCAGTCAATCTCCCTGTGGTTGAAATCTCCCATAACCAGCAACTTTGCTCTGCTGGAGTGAGCTCTTCTTGCCACCTCAGCAAGTGTGTCCACCATTGCTCTGTTACTCTCTTCATATTCCTCTCTTGGCCTCCTTCAGTTCTGTGCTGGATTATACATCACTGCAATGACCACCTTGTGTTCCCCAGACTGAAGTGTACCTACCATGTAGTCTCTTTCTCCCATCTCATCTATGCCTTCCATTTTCTTGAATTTCCATCTGTTTTTTTACGAGCAGAGCAACCCCACCTCCCCCTCTGCCCCTTCTATCTTTCCTCATGATCTGGTATCCTCGTGGGAAGATTGCATCTGTTATTGTCTCCGTGAGTTTCGTTTCTGTAACTGCTATGATGTCTGGGGACATCTCATTGATTCTTTCTTGCCATTCCTCATGTTTATTCGTTAGTCCATCTGCATTTGTGTACCAAACCTTCAACTTCTGTTCTAATACTGTAACTGTGGTGCAGGGGTGGGAACAGAGGGATCGATGTGTGATGGTTGGTTTGGACTGTTCAGTTGCCTTGGGGGTGTCGTGGCTGGAGTCCTTCTGCTGGTGTTTCTGGGGGGTGTGCTTGTCCTTCCATTTGTTCCTGGGTTATTCTGCTCTCCTTTTTCATTTCCTCCCATTTCTCCTTTCGTTTTCGAACTCTCTCTTTCATCGTCTTTCTTCCGTCCTGTGTTCTGTCTCGATCGAGGTACACACTCCTGAACTCCTGCTTGCCTCTCAGCCGTGCTTTCTCCTGCAGGATGACGGTTCGGGTTGATTCTGCCTTGAAAATTACTTTGAGAGGCCTATTCCTTTTCTTTGTGAACCACCCGATTCTCCAAAAATTTTCCACCTGGGTCATGTCCCCCTCGCCTATCACCTTCATGATACCTTCAATCGCTTTTTTTTCCTCCTGCTTTCTTTCATCATAAGTTTCCCCTTTAGCTTCGTCTAGCCCATAGACAAACACTGATCTCTCCCTTTCCACCTCCCACTGTGACTCCCATTGCATCCTCTGATGTGTTTTAGTTCCTTCCCATGGAGTGTTCCTTCCTTCAGTCCCTTCCCTAGTTATGGCCCCTATGCTCCTTGGTTTGTCCTTCCTACTCACCTGTTCCTGGCCCCCACAGGTATCTGGTAAGGTCCCTGCACATGCCCTAGTTCCTTCAATGTCTTCCAACCTCTCATTCTGTCCTAGTGTGCTCCCTGTCTTTGTTTTGGTCCCATGTGGGTTTGACAGGACCTCTGCATACAGTTTAGTTTCCATGTTCCCTTCAGACCTGTTGTCTGTGTCTGATGTAGCCATTGCCGATGCTACTTCTGTAATATCTTTGTCTCTATGCTGTTTCAGATGTCTCAGCTCCTCTTCTAATATCTCTATCTTGTTTTCTGCTGCTGTGGCATGTTGCTTCTACCTTCTGCATTCTGTTGCTAACCTCTCTTCCATCTTCCTTACCAGCTCATCTAGTCTCCTTCCCCAGTTTTCCTCCCTTTTATTGAGCTCTGCCTCCCAATCCTCCCTCCCAGATTCGTCCTTGGAGCCCCTTGTCCTCATCCTAGTTCTAGGTTCCCCCGTTGCTCCACAGAAGGAAGGGGGACGGGTGGTTAGGGGGAGGGGAATAGATGGTTAGGGGGAGAGGGGGTGGATGGTTATGGGGGAGGGGGAGGATGGTTATTGGAGGGGTAGAGATAGTTGGGGAGTGGTTTAGATGGTTTGGGGGACGGGTAGGTGGCTAGGGTTAGGTGGTTAGGGAAGGTGGAGAGGTGGTTAGGGGAGGGTGGAGTACATGTTTGAGAGAGGGGATGGATGGTTATGGGGGAGGGGGAGGATGGTTATTGGAGGGAGGGAGGTAGTTGGGGGTTACATGGTTTGGGGGAGGGGTAGGTGGCTAAGGTGAGGTGGTTAGGGAAGGGGGAGAGGTGGTTAGGGGACGGGGGGTACGTGTTTGTGTCAAGTGTTTGTGTCAAGTGGTGGTGTGTGTGTGTGTGTGTGTGTGTATGTGTGTGTACTCACCTATTTGTGGTTGCAGGGGTCGAGTCCTAGCTCCTGGCCCCGCGTGTGTGTGTGTGTGTGTGTGTGTGTGTGTGTATGTGAGTGTGTGCATGTGTGTGTGTGTGTGTGTGTGTGTGTGTGTGTGTGTGTGTGTGTGTGTGTGTGTGTGTGTGTGTGTGTGTTGTGTGTGTGTGTAATCGCCTAGTTAGTTACCATATTGTCCTAGTGCAGGTGTGTGTATGTGTGTATATGTGTGTGTTCATGTGTATGGGGGAGGTGTGAGGGGGAGACACTGCTAACACATACCAGTAATTTTGGGTTATAAAAAGCGGAACTTGCTACTAGGGTCTAGAGCTTCTATGAGTGTCTACCCTTGTCCGTGTGTGTGCTTGTGTGAGGGAGGGATGGTTAGGGTGGGGGGTAGGTGGTGTGGTTGAAAGATCCGTCGTGTAGGCACAAATTTAGTCTCATCTATCTTTCTCAATTATGCTACTCTCTCCACTTATTGCCCTTTCTGAATTTATGTAATAATTGTTGCTGGTTATTATCACATTCCTTGTTCACATTGAGAGAGGACTTCCTAGCTTCCTAAGTATTCTTACTGCTAATAACTACCGGTAGTAACACTGCCCTACCCCTGTGTGCGTGTGTGTGTGTATGAGAGGTGTCTTGTGTGGTGTAATGACTGGCCGCAACTTCTTGTGACCTGACCACAACCCTTCTGGGACTTGACCCTCGCACCGTCTTACAATGTTGCCCTTAAAAGCTTGTCCCACCACCTAGCTTGTAGTAAGTTACTCGCCTTGTGTGTGTGTGTGTCTGGATTTAAGTATCAATTATTTCTGGTTATTATCCTGTTCCATGTTCACATTGGGAGAGGACTTCCTAGCTTCCTAAGTATTCTCACTGCTAATAACTACTGGAATTAATACTACTCTACTCCTCGCTGGACTCTACCTTCTCACACTCGTCAACGCTATATTCACTATGTCTATGCTATTTCTATTCTAATTCTGGTAATAGCTTGCAGGAGTGAGTGACCAGTATCAAACAGTATGCAAGGCCAGAAGCCAGCCTTCAACATGCAAACCACAAATAGGCGAATGAAACTTGCTCTGCAATGGTGCGGTGACAAGTTGCCAGCTGCTGATGATGAAGTCGTCTTATGTAGGCCTTAAATCCCTATTTTGGAGATCCTTCACCTGTGATGTTTATAACCATATATTCTCATACATCCCGCTTCCTCACGCGATTTCACTCTTCACTGATGATAGTATACACTTCACATTACATACACTTCACTTTATATGTATAATGGCACACAACTTGCCGTGACGTCACTTCATCAGGCCTACCGCTGCCAATGTGGCAACAGCGCCTAAGACCCCCAACAGTTTGCGCTTTGAAATATTATGATTTCAGCTTTCCTCTCACTTTTTTTTAACTAATAACTTTAATTATTACTCGTAGTATTGTTCACTGACGTTCCACTACCACTGATTACTGCTAGCTGTTATTGCACGCCTTACAACGCTAAGGTTCTCGGAGCCTTGTTACCCATGTCTGCACCCCACGGACCCACGTGTGTGTGTGTGTGTGTGTGTGTGTGTGTGTGTGTGTGTGTGTGTGTGTGTGTGTGTGTATGTGTGTGTGTGTGTGTGTGTGTGTGTGTGTGTGTGTGCTCACCTAGATGTTCTCACCTAGTTCTAGTTGCAGGGGTCGATTCACAGCTCCTGGCCCCGCCTTACCCCTGTCACTCTTCCCGCTCAGTGAGCTTTATCATAATTCTTCTTGGAGATATGTATGGAACCTGCCTCCACGTCATCACTACCCAGGCTATTCTACTTCCCGACAAGTGACTGAAAAAATACTTCCTAACATCCCTGTGGTTCATCAGAGTCTTCAGCTTCCAACTGTGACCCCTTGCTGCTGTGTCCCATCTCTGGAACATCCTGTCTCTGTCCACCTTATCTATGCCTCTCAGTATTTTATGTCGTCATCACATCCCCCCTAACTCTCCTGTCTTCCAGTGTCGTCAGATCTATTTCCCTTAACCTCTTCGTTGGATATACCCATTAGCTCTGGGGCTAGTCTTGTTGCAAACCTCTGCACTTTCTCTAGTTTCCTTACATGCTTGACTAGATGTGGGTTTCAAACTGGCGCTGCATATTCCAATATGGGCATAACGTACAGAGTGTACAGGGTCCTGAATCACTCCTTATTTAGATGTCGGAATGATATTCTAGGTTTGCCAGGCCCCCGTATGTTGCAGCAGTTATTTGGTTGATGTGTGCCTCAGGAGATGTCCCCGGTGTTATACTCACACTAAGATCCTTTTCCTTGAGTGAGGTTTGTAGGCTCTGGCCCCCTAGACTATACTCCATCTAAGGTCTTCTTTGCCCTTCCCCAATCTTCATGACTGCACTTGGTGGGGTTGAACTCCAGGAGCAAGTTGCTGGATCATGCCTGCAGTCTGTTCAGATCCCTTTGTAGTTCTGCCTGGTCTTCGTCCGACTGAATTCTTCTCATCAGCTTCACATCATCTGAAAACAGGGACACTTCAGAGTCTATTCCTTCCGTCATGTCGTTCACAAATACCAGAAACAGCACCGGTCCTAGGACTGATCCTTGTGGCACCCCGCTCGTTACAGGAGCCCACTCTGACACCTCTCCACTTACCATGACTCGCTATTGTCTTCCTGACAGGTATTCCCTGATCCACTGTAGTGCTTTCCCAGTTATCCCTGCCTGGTCTTCCAGTTTCTGCACTAATCTCTTGTGTGGAACTGTGTCAAACGCCTTCTTACAGGCCAAGAAAATGCAGTCTACCCACCACTCTCTCTCTCTTGTCACACTGTCGTCACCCTATCAAAGAACTCCAGTAGATTTGTGATGCATGATTTCCAATCCCTGAAACCGTGTTGGCTATTGTTGATAAGCTCATTCCTTTCTAGATGCTCCACCACTCTACTCCTGATAATTTTCTCCATGACCTTGCATACTATACACGTCAGTGAAACTGGTCTGTAGTTCAATGCTTCGTGTTTGTCTCCTTTTTCAAAAATTAGAACTGCATTTGCTGTCTTCCATACTTCCGGTAGTCGTCCTGTTTTGATAGATGTGTTGAAGATAGTTGTTGGTGGTACACAAAGCGCCTCTGCTCCCTCTCTCAGGACCCATGGAGAGATGTTATACGGCCCTATGGCCTTTGAGGTGTCTAACTCCCTTAACAGCCTCTTCACTTCTTCCTTGGTTGTATGTATTGTGTCCAACACTTGATGGTGTACCCCACCTCTCTGCCTTTCTGGAGGCACTTTTGTCTCCTCTGTGAACACTTCTTTGAATCTCCTGTTGAGCTCCTCACATACTTCATGGTCGTTTTTTTTTACCTCCCCCCTTCCTTCCTCAGCCTGATTACCTGGTCCTTGACTGTTGTATTCCTCCTGATGTTGCTGTACAACAGTTTTGGGTCAGATTTGGCTTTCGCTGCTATGTCATTCTCATATTGCCTTTGGACCTCTCATCTTACCTGTGCATATTCATTTCTGGCTCTATGACTGGTCTCCTCATTCTCCTGAGTTCTTTGCCTTCCCTAGCACACTTGGTTTTGGCCTCCTTGCACCTTTAGGTGAACCATGGGCTCATCCTGACTTTTTCATTACTCCTGTTACCCTCGGATACAAACCTCTCCTTAGCTTCTTTACATATTGTTGTCACATATTCCATCATCTTATCTACTGACTTCCCTGCCAGTTCTTTGTCCCACTGAACCCCGTTGAGGAAATTCTTCATGCTTGCGTAGTCCCCTTTCTTGTAGTTTGGCTTCATTTGTCCAGCCCTTCCTGCTTTCCCCTCCACTTGTAACTCTATGTATTCGAAGCTTCAAACCACATGATCACTGGCCCCCAGGGGTCTTTCATATGTGATATCCTCAATACCTGCACTACTCAAGGTGAATACTAGGTCCAGTCTCGCTGGTTCATCCTCTCCACTCTTTCTGGTAGTGTCCCTTACATGTTGGTACGTGATGTTTTCCAGTACTACCTCCATCATCTTAACTCTTCATGTTTCCTGGCCTCCATGTGGATCCAAATTCTCCCAGTCGATTTCCTTGTGGTTGAAGTCACCCATGATCAATAGCTTTGCCCTGCTTGCATGAGCCCTTCTGGCCACTTCAGCCAGTGTGTCAACCATCTCTCTGTTACTCTCATCATATTCTTGCCTTGGCCTCCTGCTGTTCTGTGGTTGGTTTTACATCACAGCAATTACCACCTTGGGACCACCAGACTGAACCGTTAGTACTATGTAATCTCTTGCTCCCCGTCTGTCTCCTCTATCCAGCTCATCAAAATCCCATCGGTCTTTGACCAGCAGTGCTACTCCTCCAACCCCCTCTGTTTCCTCTATCTTTCCTCAGGATCTGATATCCCGTTGGAAAGATGGCACCTGTTGTGTGTGTGTATGTGTGAGTGTGTGTGTGTGTGTGTGTGTGTGTGTGTGTGTGTGTGTGTGTGCGTGTGCGTGTGTGTGTGTGTGTGTGTGTGTGTGTGTGTATGTGTGTGTGTGTGTGTGTGTGTGTGTGTGTGCGTATGTTTACTCACCTAGTTACTCACCTAGTTGTGGTGGCAGGGGTCGAGTCACAGCTCCTGGCCCGACTCTTCACTGGCCGCTACTCGGTCACTACCCACTCCGTGAGCTTTATCATACCTCTCCTTAAAGCTATGTATTGAGCCTGCCTACACTACATTACTACCCAGATTTTTCCACTTCCTAACAACTCTGTGACTGAAGAAATACTTCCTAACATCCCTGTGGTTCATCTGAGTCTTCATCTTCCAACTGTGACCCCTTGTTGCTGTGTCCCATCTTTGGAACATCCTGTCTCTGTCCACTTTGTCGATTCCTCTCATATAAAAATATATCGTTATCATATCCACCCTATCTCTCCTGTCTTCCAGTGTCGTCAAGTCGATTTCCCTTAACCTCTCCTAGTAGGATATACCCCTTAGCTCCAGGACTAGTCTTGCAGCAAATACTTGCATTTTCTCTACCTTCCTCACATGTTTGGCTAGGAGTGGGTTCTGAACTGGGGCTGCATACTCCAATATGGGCCTTATGTACACAGTGTACAGGGTCCTGAATTACTCCTTAATTAGATGTCAGAATGCTGTTCTTCGGTTTGTTAGGTACCTGTATGCTGCAGCAGTTATTTGGTTGATATGCGCCTCAGGAGATGTGTCCGGTTTTATACTCACCCCAAGATCCTTTTCCTTGAGTGAGATTTGTTGCCTCTACCCCCCTAGATTGTACTCTGTCTGAGGTCTTCTTTGCCCTTCCCAATCTTCATGACTTTGCACTTGGTGGGGCTGAACTCCAGGAGCCAGTTGCAGGACCAGGCCTGCAGCCTGTCTAGACCCCTCTGTAGTTCTGCCTGGTCCTAGTCCAATTGAATTCTTCTCATCAACTTCACATAATCAGCAAACAGGGACACTTCGGAGTCTATTCCTTCTGTTATGTTGTTTACAAATACCAGAAACAGCACTGGTCCTAGAACTGATCCCTGTGGCACCCCGCTCGTTACAGGCACCCACTCTGACACCTCGCCACGTACCATGACCCGCTCTTGTCTTCCTGACAGGTATTCCCTGATCCATTGTAGTGCCTTCCCTGTTATCCCTGCCTGGTCCTCCAGCTTTTGCACTAATCTCTTGTATGGAACTGTGTCAAACGCCTTCTCACAGTCCAAGAAAATGCAATCTACCCACTGCTCTCTCTCTTGTCTTACTGCTGTCACCCTGTCATAGAACTCCAGTAGGTTTGTGATACATGATTTCCCTTTCCTGAAACCGTACTGGCTGTCATTGATAATGTTATTCCTGTCTAGGTGCTCCACCACTCTTCGGATAATTTTCTCCATCACCTTGCATACTATACACGTCAGTGACATTGGTCTGTAGTTTAATACTTCGTGTCTGTCTCCTTTTTTTAAAAATTGGGACTGCATTTGCTGTGCTCCATACTTCCGGTAGTTGTCCTGTTTCGATAGATGTGTTGAAGATAGTTGTTAGCGGTACATAAAGTGCCTCTGCTCCCTCTCTCAGGAACCATGGAGAGATGTTATCCGGCCCTATCGCCTTTGAGGTATCTAGCTTACTTAACAGCCTCTTCACTTCTTCCTTAGTTGTATGTATTCTGTCCAACACTTGGTGGTGAACCCCACCTCTCTGCCTTTCTGGAGTCCCTTCTGTCTCCTCTGTGAACACTTATTTGAATCTCCTGTTGAGTTTCTCACATACTTTGCTGTCTATTTTTTGTGACCTCAACTCCTTCCTTCCTTAACCTGATTACCTGGTCCTTGACTGTTGTTTTCCTCCTGATGTGGCTGTTCAACAACTTTGGTTGTGTGTGTGTGTGTGTGTGTGTGTGTGTGTGTGTGTGTGTGTGTGTGTGTGTGTGTGTGTGTGTGTGTGTGTACTCACCTAATTGTGGTTGCAAGGGTCCTCTCCCTCTCTGCTTCCTGAGCTTTGTCATACCTCTTCTTAAAGCTATGTATGGTTCCTGCCTCCACTACTTCACTTGCTAGGCTATTCCACTTCATGACGACTCTGTAACTGAAGAAATACTTCCTAACGTCCCTGTGACTCGTCTAAGTCTTCAGCTTCCAATTGTGACCCCTTGTTTCTGTGTTCCCTCTCTGGAACATCCTGTCTCTGTCCACCTTGTCTATTCCCCGCAGTATCTTGTATGTTGTTATCATGTCTCCCCTGACCCTTCTGTCCTCCAGTGTCGTCAGTCCGATTTCCCTCAACCTTTCCTCGTACGACATTCCCTTGAGCTCTGGAACTAGCCTTGTTGCAAACCTTTGTAATTTCTCCAACTTCTTGACTTGCTTGACCAGGTGTGGGTTCCAGACTGGTGCTGCATACTCCAGTATGGGTCTAACATACACAGTGTGCAGTGTCTTGAACGATTCCTTATTAATATATTTAAGGTATCAGAACGCTATTCTCAGGTTTGCCAGGTGCCCGTATGCTGCAGCAGTTATTTGGTTGATGTGTGCCTCCGGTGACGTGCTCGGTGTTATGGTCACCCCAAGATCTCTCTCCCTGAGTGAGGTCTGTAGTCTTTGTCCACCTAGCCTATACTCTGTCTGCGGTCTTCTTTGCCCCTACCCAATCTTCATGACTTTGCATTTGGCAGGGTTGAATTCGAGAAGCCAGTTTCTGGACCACGTGTCCAGCCTGTCCAGGTCTCTTTGCAGTCCTGCCTCATCCTCATCCGATTTAATTCTTATCATCAGCTTCACATCATCTGTGAATATGGACACTTCAGAGTCTATTCCTTCCATCATGTCGTTCGCATATATCAAAAATAGCACTGGTCCTAGAACTGACCCCTGTGGGAGCCCGCTCGTCACAGTCGCCCACTGTGATACCTCTTCAAGTACCATGACTCGTTGTTGCCTCCCTGTCAGGTATTCCCTGATCCATTGCAGTGACCTCCCTGTTATATGCGCCTGATCCTCCAGCTTCTGCACTAATCTCTTGTGAGGAACTGTGTCAAAGGCCTTCCTGCAGTCCAGGAAAATGCAATCAACCCACCTCTCTCTCTCTCGTGTCTTACTTCTGTTACCTTGTCATAAAACTCCAGAAGGTTTGTGGCATAGGATTTGCCTTCCATGAACTCATGCTGGTTTTCATTTATAATTTTGTTCTGTTCCAGGTGTTCCACCACTCTCCTCCTGATAATCTTCTCCATGACTTTGCATACTATACATGTCAGAGACACAGGTCTGTAGTTTAGTGCCTCGTTTCTGTTTCCTTTCTTAAATATGGGGACTACATTTGCTGTCTTCCATTTCTCAGGGAGTTGCCCAGTTTCAAGGGATGTGTTGAAGATTGTGGTTAGAGGCACACACAGCATCTCTGCTCCTTCTCTAAGGACCCACGGGGAGATGTCTGGTCCCATCACCTTTGAGGTATCAAGGTCTCTTAGCAGCTTCTGCACCTCCTCCTCGGTTGTTCGTATGTCATCCAACACTTGTTGGTATGTTCCCTCTTGATGTTCCCTTCTGTGCTGTCTTCCCAGAGCCCTTCCTGTCTCTACTGTAAAAACTTCCTTAAATCTCCTGTTTAGCTCCTCACATACCTCCTGATCATTTCTTGTGAGTTCCCCACCTTCTGTCCTCAGTCTGATCACCTGGTCTTTGACTGTTGTCTTCCTCCTGATGTGGCTATACAACAGTTTTGGGTCAGTCTTGACTTTTGATGCTATGTTATTTTCATACTGTTGCTGGGCCTCACTCCTTACCTGTGCATACTCGTTCCTGGCTCTGCGACTAATCTCCGTATTTTCACGTGTTCTTTGCCTTCTGTACTTTTTCCACTCTCTATTGCACTTTGTTTTTGCCTCCTTACACCGTCGGGTAAACCAGGGGCTCGTTCTGGTCTTCCCATTGTTTCTGCTGCCCTTGGGAATAAACCTTTCCACTGCCTCCTTGCACTTTGTTTTTACATATTCCATCATTTCATTTATTGGCTTTCCTGCCAGTTCTCTACCCCACGGAACCTCCTGCAGGAAATTCCTCAAACCTATGTAGTCCCCTCTTTTATAGTCTGGCTTTTCCCATTCAACTCCTGTTACTCTCTCCACTTGCAACTCTACTATGTATTCAAAGCACAGAACTACGTGGTCACTAGCTCCTAGGGGACTCTCATATGTGATGTCCTCAATGTCTGAACTGCCCAGGGTGAACACAAGGCCCAATCTTGCTGTTTCATCCTCCCCTCTCACTCTGGTAGTGTCCTTAACATGTTGGTGCATGAGGTTTTCCAGCACCACATCCAACATCTTGGCTCTCCATGTTTTGGGGCCCCCATGTGGCTTCAGGTTTTCCCAGTCAATCTCCCCATGGTTGAAATCACCCATAGCCAGCAACTTTGCTCTGCTGGAGTGAGCTCTTCTTGCCACCTCAGCAAGTGTGTCCACCATTGCTCTGCTGCTCTCTTCATATTCCTCTCTTGGCCTCCTGCAGTTCTGTGGTGGATTATACATCACTGCAATGACCACCTTTTGCTCCCCAGACTGGAGTGTACCTACTATGTAGACCCTTTCTCCTGTCTCGTCTATGCCTCCCATTTTCTTGAATTTCCATTGTTTTTTTACGAGCAGAGCAACCCCTCCTCCCCCTCTGCCCCTTCTATCTTTCCTCATGATCTGGTGTCCTGGTGGGAAGATTGCATCTGTTATTGTCTCCGTGAGTTTTGTTTCTGTAACTGCTATGATGTCTGGAGACTTCTCATTGATTGTTTCTTGCCATTCCTCACATTTATTCATTAATCCATCCGCATTTGTGTACCAAACCTTCAACTAATACTGTTCTAATACTGTAACTGTGGTCCTGGGGGAATACTCTGGCTGGGAGAGCAGGAGCCCTGGTGGGGGCCTGTGGGGGGGGGTGCAGTGGAGGTGGAGGAAGAGCTCCCATAAGGGGTTGCTGTAGGGGTAGGGTTCGTGGTGTGGGGGGTGGGAACAGAGGGATCAGTGTGTGATGGTTGGTTTAGATTGTTCAGTTGCCTTGGGGGTGTCGTGGTTGGAGTCCTTCTGCAGGTGTTTCTGGGGGTGTCCTTGCCCTTCCACCTGTGCCTGGGTTATTCTGCTCTTCTTTGTCATTTCCTCCCATTTCTCCTTTCGTTTTTGCACTCTCTCTTTCAGTATCTTCCTTTCCTCCTGTGTTCTGTCTCGATCGAGGTACACACTCTTGAACTCCTGTTTGCCTCTCAGCCGTGCTTTCTCCTGCAGGATCATGGTTCGAGTTGATTCTGCCTTGAAAATTACTTTGAGAGGTCATTTCCTTCTCTTTGTGAACCACCCAATTCTCTGAAAATTTGCCACCTGGGTCATGTCTCCCTTGCCTGTCACCTTCATGATACCTTCAATTGCTTTTTTCTCCTCCTGTTTTTTTTCATCATAAGTTTCCCCTTCAGCTTCGTCTAACCCATAGACAAAAACTGATCTCTCCCTTTCCACCTCCCACTGTGACTCCCATTACATCCTCTGAGGTGTTTTAGTTCCTTCCCATGGAATGTTCATTCCTTTAATCCCTTCCCTAGCTGTGGGCCCTATACTCATTGGTTTGTCCTTCCTACTCACCTGTTCCTGGCCCCCACAAGTGTCTGGTAAGGTCCCTGCACATGTCCTAGTTAGTTCCTTCAATGCCTTCCAACCTCTCATGCTGTCCTAGTGTGCTCCCTGTCTTAGTTTTGACCCTGTGTGGGTTTGATAGGACCTCTGCATACAGTTTAGTTTCCATGCTCCCTTCAGACCCTTTGTGTCTGATGTAAATATTGCCAATGCTACCTCTGTATTATCTATATCTCTATGCTGTTTCAGATTTCTCAGCTCCTCTTCTAATCTCTGTATCTTGGCTTCTGCTACTGTGGCATGTTGCTCCCACATTCTGCACTCTGCTGCTAACCTCTCCTCCATCTTCCTTGCAAGCTCATCTAGCCTCCTTCCCCAGTCTTCCCCCCTTTTTTTGAACTCTGCCTCCCAGTCCTTCTTCCCAGATTCGTCCGTCGGGCCCTTGGCTCTCATCCTAGTTCTAGGTTGCCCCATTGTGCCACAGGAGGAAGGGGGAGAGATGGTTAGGGGGAGGGGAATAGATGGTTAGGGGGAGGGGGATGGATGGTTATGGGGAGGGGGAGGATGATTATTGGAGGGAAGAGATGGTTGGGGGAGGAGGATAAATGGTTTGGGGGAGGGGGTTAAATGGTTTGGAGGAGGGGTAGGTGGCTATGGGGAGGTGGGGAGGCTGTTAGGGGAAGGGGGAGTATGTGTACGTGTCAAGTGTATGTGTGTTTGTGTATGTGTGTTTGCATGTGTGGGAGAGAGAGGGATGGGATTAATGGGGAGGGGGAGGGGGAGAGAAGGATGAGCGCAGAGTGACCCCTAGAAATCGGGGAGGTGTGTGATGGGATTAGAAGGGGAGGGGAGGTGGGGAGAGGGGAAGTGAAGGATGAGGGTAGAGTGACTGCGGGGTCCTGTGTGTGTGTGTGTACTCACCTAATTGTGGTTTCAGGGGTCGAGACTCAGCTTCTGGGCCCACCTCTTCACTGACCACTAGTGGGCCCTCCCTCTCCCTGCTCCATGAGCTTTATCATACTTCGTCTTAAAACTATGTGTGGTTCCTGCCTCCACTACATCACTTCCCAGGCTATTCCACTTCCAAACAACTCTGTGTCTGAAGAAATACTTCCTAACATCCCTTTGACTCAGCTTCCTATTATGACACCTTGTTTCTGTGTCCTATCTCTGGAACATCCTGTGTGTGTGTGTGTGTGTGTGTGTGTGTGTGTGTGTGTGTGTGTGTGTGTGTGTGTGTGTGTGTGTGTGTGTGTGTGTGTGTGTGTGTGTGTTTGTGCGCGTTTGTGCTTGTTGCCTCTTCGGTGTCATGCGGTTAGGTAGCACTAACAGCCTAACTGGCCAGAGTATCAACCAAGAGACCTTGTCTGAGATTAAGTAACAAGAACAATAACCCCATCAACCATTTATGGTTAATTTACAGACAGCCGTGTGTTAACAATATTACCGTGAACTATTTACAATTAATTCACATTCAGCACTCTGTTTACAGTGGGTTGAAGAATGTTGTGAAAATTGGTAATAATCTGAAGTTATCCACAGAACAGGAGTTACCTTCCAATTCCTTAGATCAGCCATGATTACCTTTCACTTTCCAAGTGATGTATGGGGAAAGTGGGGAAGGGAGTCCACCTGTGGTGACACTTGTGGACTCCTGGAGACTGATCCGGGGAAGGCACCGCTGACTCTGGAGAAGTGGGGAAGGGGAGGCATCCGGCAGCAAACGGATGGATTCCTGGATGCATGAGCCTAGAGATGGCAAGAATACTAGCAGTTGAGGCTGACCTTGGGAAAGTGGGGAAAGGAAGACATCTGGCGGTGGACGGATGGATTCCTGGAAACATGAACCTGGGGAAAGCAAGAAAACCGTTGACTTTGGGGAAATGAGGAAGAGTCCACCTGAGGTGACAGATGTGAACTCCTGGAGACACTGATCCAGGGTAGGCACCAAACTCGCTGACCTTACGTAAGTGGGGAAGGGGAGACATCCGAGAGTGAACGGATGGATTCCTGGATACATGAACTTGGGGAAGGATGTTGTTGAGGCTCACCTTGGGGACTTGGAGAAGGGGAGACATCCGGCAGCGAACGGATGGATTCCTGGATGCATGAACCTGGGGAAGGCAAGAATATAGGATGGTGAGGCTGACCTTGGGGAAGTGAGGAAGGGGACATATCCGGGGGTTCACGGATGGATTCCTGGACACATGAACTTGGTGATGGCGAGGGAAGTCGACCATAAAGACTAACCACTGGCCTCCATGTGGCAAGGTCTGATAACTCAGACATTGCCACGGAAATTAATAATAATAATAATAATAATAATAATAATAATAATAATACACCCTGTACAGGTTTCCCTCTCATATTCCATCTCCTTTTAATGGTTTCTCTCTCATATTCCATCTCCCAGGACGGGTTTTCCTGTCATATTCCACTGACCTGGACGGGTTTCTGTGTCATATTCCATCGTTCTGGGCGGGTTTCCCTGTCATATTCCATCTCCTTTTACGGGTTTCCCTCTCATATTCCATCACCCTGGACTGATTTCCTAGTCATATTCAATCTCCCTGGACGGGTTTCCTTCTCATATTCCATCGCCCTGGATACGTTTCTCTGTCATATTCTATCGACCTGGACGGGTTTCTCAGTCTTATTCCATCGCCCTGGATGGGTTTCTATGTCATATTCCATCTCCCAGGACAGATTTCCCTTTCATATTCCATGTCCTTGGACGGATTTCCCTGTCATAATCCAACACACTGGAAGCATTTCCCTCTCATATTCCACTTCTCTGGAAAGGTTTTCTTGTCATATTCCATTGCGTTGCACGGGTTTCGCTGTCATATTCTATGTCTCTTTACTTGAGTCTCTGTCATATTTCATCGCCCGTGAAGGGTTTCTTTTTCATATTCCATCGCCCAGGACGATCATCCTTGTCATATTCCTTCACCCTGGATGGGTTTCTCTGTCATATTCCATCGCCCTTGACGGGTTTCCCTGTCATATTTCACCGCCTTGGAGAGATTTCCTTTTCATATTCCATCGCATTAAAGGTGTTTTCCTGTCATTTTCCATCTCCCTGGATGGGTTTTTCTGTCATATTTCTCCGCCCTGGAACGGTTTCTCCTTCATATTCCATCGCCCAGGACGCGTTTCCCTGTCATATTCCATATTCCTGGACGGGTTTCTGTGTCATATTCTATCTCCAAGAACGGATTTCCCTTTCATATTCCATGTCCCTGAACGTGTTTCTCTGTCATATTCCATCGCCTTGCACGGGTTTCCGTGTCATAATCCATCGCACTGGACGCGCGTTTCCCTCTCATATTCTATCTCCCAGGAAAGGTTTTCTTTTCATATTCCATCGCTCTGGACGGCTTCTCTGTCATATTCCATCGCTCTGGTCGGGTTTCCCTGTCATATTCCATGTCCCTTTTTTGGTTTCTCTGTCATATTCCATCGCCCTGGAGGGGTTTCTCTTTCATATTCCATCGCTCTGGACGGGTTTCTGTCATATTCCATCGTGCAGTACGATCTTCCTCGTCATATTCCTTCTCCCTAGATGGATTTCTCTGTCATATTCCATCTCCCTGGATGGGTTTGTTCATCACACTCCATCACCCTGCACAGGTTTCCCTGTCACATTTCGCGTCCTTTTAATGGTTCCTCTGTCATTTTCCATCGCCCTGGACGGGTTTCCCTTCCATATTCCATGTCCCTGGGCGAGTTTTTCTGTCATATTTCATCGCCTCGTACAGGGTTTTCTGTCATGTTCTAACGCCTTGGATTGGTTTCGCTATCATTTTCCATCTTCCTGTCTTGGTTTTCTTGCCATATTCCATCTCCCTTGAGGGAATTCCCAGTCATATTCCACCGTCATTGACGGGTTTCCCTGTCATATTCCATCGCCCTGGAGGTGTTTCCTGTCGTGTACCATCTCCCACTACGAGTTTCAATATTATATTCCATCGCCCTGGTCTGGTTTCTCTCTCATATTCCATCGCTCCAGACGGGTTTCTCTGTCTGTCATATTCCGTACCCCTGGACGAATTTTCCTCCAATATTCAATTTCGTTAGACGGTTTCCCTCTCATATTTCATCGCTTTGGACGGATTTCTATCATATTATATCGCCCTGGACGGGTGTCCTCAAATTCCATCCCTATGGACGGGTTTCCCTGTCATACGCCATCGCCCTTGTCGGGTTTTTCTGCCAAATTAAATCGCCCTGGATGGGTTTCCTTATCATATTCCATCGCATTAAAGGTGTTTCCCTGTCATTTTCCATCTCCCTGGATGGGCTTTCATGTCATATTTCATCGCCTTGTATGGGCTTCCCTGTCATATTCCATAGCCCTGTACGGGTTTCCTGTCATATTCCATCGCCCTAAATGTAAACTTTGCCAGGTTGACTATTGTCACACCTTGCGTCATTATGTACTGGAGTGCGATAAAATTAATGAATTTAGAGACAACTCACTCAGAAATGTTCAAGAAATGGCAAAGTATTTTACCCACAGTGGTATATTACAGACCATTCTGGAGAAATACCCTGACTGCTCCCTGTAAATAAAGCATTACCACGTGTGTGTGAGTGTGTGTGTGTGTGTTAAGATAAGATAAGATTTCGTTCGAATTTTTAACCCCGGAGGGTTAGCCACCCAGGATAACCCAAGAAAGTCAGTGCGTCATCGAGGACTGTCTAACTTATTTCCATTGGGGTCCTTAATCTTGTCCCCCAGCATGCGACCCACACCAGTCGACTAACACCCTGGTACCTATTTGCTGCTAGGTGAACAGGACAACAGATGTAAGGAAACGTGTCGAAATGTTTCCACCCGCCGGGAATCGAACCCGAATTCAAACTTTATTCTCTATAAGTATTACAATGCTGAGTTTACAGAATTTGGTTATTGTGTGGTTTACATGTAGTAAAATAATAATTACAGAGTGTACCACTAGAACGCCTAGCATGGCTAGGCATTTCGGGCAGACTTATATTAAATCTTAGGTTTAAAATGTTACAGAATTATGAGATAAGTTGGTATTATGGCTAAGTGACTAAATACTAGTTGTGAGTTTAGCAATGTGAATGCTTTTGTTTTGGCACTATACATAGTTTCAGTATTGGAGTATCACAGGCCAACTTTTGACTAGTTAAGATTCATTATTTTGAGATTGAGATTGATATTTCTGTTTATGGCCAAATGGGTGAGCGAGTGTAAGTGTTAACCACCAGGTGGTATTCGTATTATTAGTTGACAGGGTGTATCAGGGAGATAAGATGTTTTCTGATGGTAGTTTTGAAGGTGATGAATGTGTCTGCAGTTTTGGAATTTTCAGGTAGGGTGTTCCAGATTTTAGGGCCTTTGACATATATTGAATTTTTGTAAAGGTTTAGTCGGACACGGGGAATGTCATAGAGATGTTTGTGTCTGGTGTTGTGCCTGTGGGTTCTGTCACAACTATCAAGAAAGCGTTTTAGGTCAAGGTTAATATTGGAATTTAAGGTCCTGTAGATGTAGATGGCACAGTAGTAAGTGTGGATGTACTGAACAGGGAGTAAGTTTAGATCTATGAAGAGTGGGGGGGTGTGTTGCCAGGGATGGGATTTAGTGATTATTCTTACTGCGTCTTTTTGTTGGGTTATTATTGGCTTTAGGTGTGTTGCTGCAGTTGAACCCCAAGCACAGATAGCATAGGTGAGGTATGGATATATAAGTGAATGGTATAGTGTGAGAAGGGCAGTTTGCGGCACGTAGTATCGTATCTTGGAGAGGATCCCAACCATTTTGGATACTTTTTTGGTTATGTGTTGGATATGGGTGCTGAAGTTCAGGTTGTTGTCGAGGTATAGGCCTAGGAATTTGCCCTCATTATGCCTGGTAATTAGAGTGTTGTCGATCTTAATGTTAATTTGCGCATCTCCTGCCCTGCTACCAAACATAATGTAGTAGGTTTTGTCAACGTTAAGCGTAAGTTTATTGGCTGTCATCCAAGTCGATATTTTGATCAGCTCCTCATTAACAATGGTGTTGAGGGTTGCAAGATTAGGGTGAGAGATGACATAAGTCGTGTCGTCAGCAAAGAGAATGGAGTTCAGGTGTCGAGATACGTTTGGAAGATCATTGATGTATATGAGGAAGAGCAGGGGACCAAGGCCACTTCCCTGCGGAACTCCAGTATCAAGTGGCTGTGTTGTTGATGCTGTGTCTTTAATGGTGACATACTGATACCTATTAGTAAGGTAAGATTTGAAATATGCAAGCGCATGGCCTCTTATACCATAATGGTCAAGTTTGTGGAGTAGGATGCCATGGTCTACTGTGTCAAAAGCTTTTCTTAGGTCAATAAAAATTCCTAGTGGATATTCCTTATTTTCCAATGCTGTGTAAAGCAGATCTAGCATTTTTATAATTGCATCGTTAGTGCTTTTATTTTTCCTGAATCCAAATTGGCAGGGGTTGAGTATGTTTTGTGACATTATAAATGAATATAGTCTCCTGTGCACGAGTTTCTCAAAGATTTTGGATAGCAATGGTAAGTTTGATATTGGCCTATAGTTGTTTAAATCTGTAGGGTCACCACCTTTATGTATTGGTGTAACCCTTGCCGTCTTGAGTAGTTTCGGGAAGGTGCTAGCTTCTAGTGACTTGTTAAAAAGCAATGAGATAGTATGCGAGAGGACATGGGCCACTCTCTTGTACAATAATGGTGGGACATGAGACAGATTCCCTGAGTTATTTTTAAGTGACTTTATAATCTCGGTGACTTCCGTGGGCTCAGTTGGAGCAAGATAGAAGGAATTTGGGAAATTCCCATCTAGGTAGTCCCCGGCATGGGCATTGGTACGTGGGATTTTATTGGCGAGATTAGAACCTATGGTTGAGAAGAAGTCGTTTATCTTGTTAGCTGTGTCGGTGGGTTGCAGTGGTGTTTCATTAGGTTTAGTTAGGACAATATTCTTGTTTTTTTTCAGTTTGTGGGTCCCTAGAATCTGAGAGAGTGTTTTCCAGGTCTTTTTTATATCTCCTCTTGTGTCAATGAATCTACTGGAGTAGTATAGTTCTTTGGTTTCTTTATTACTTTGGTGAGGACTGATGAATAGTGTTTAAGAATATCTTTGTGTATTAAGCCCTGTCTATATTGCTTTTCATATTGGTGTTTCTTATCAATGGATTTCAGAATGGTGCTGGTTAGCCATGGGCAACCAAGCTGTTTGTTTGTGATCTGTTTCGTTTTTATAGGACAATGTTTGTTGTATAGTCTAAGTAGTTTGTTAAGAAAAATGTCTGTCCAGTCGTCAATACCATTGGCCTTGGAAAATTCTGTAGGCCAGTCAACAGTCTCTAGGTCAGCTGTGAACTTCCTTATTGAGGCCTCATCATGGAGTCTAAATGAGACTTTGTTGTATTCAAGTGGTGGTTTACTAATGTTTGTCAAGAGGAAGGTAGGGTAGTGGTCTGTAGTGCTATCTGTGATTATCCCTGATTTAAGGGGGGCTAGTATATTGGTCCATATGTGGTCTATTATGGTTGCACTTGTTTCAGTGAGCCTGGTTGGTTTAGTTATTGTTGGTATGAGAAGTGTGTTGTTCATATTGTTGATGAAATCAGTTACAGGCTGATCATCTAGTAGGCCAAGGTTGATGTTGAAGTCTCCAGCTAAGAGAAGGTGGTGCTTATTCATTTGTCTGTTTGTTATTAGTGCCTTTAATTTCTCACTGAAGTTTGGGATGTTAGTGTGGGGTATCCGGTAAATGGCACCGATTGTTATAGGCGTCTTAAGGTTTTTTACAGTAAAATTAGCAAAAATGTATTCTCCATATTCATCACTAAAGCAATTGGTGCTAATACAAGATAATTGGTTAGAGTAATAGATTGCAATACCACCCCCAACTTGGTATGGTCTGCAGTTGTGGATTGCTGTGTATCCTGGTAGAGGGTAGATATCTAGCCAGGTCTTGGTAAGAATAATGCAGGAGAAGGGTGTCTTTAGTGATTCAAGGAGTGCCAGGAGGTCATCATAGTGTTTGCTTAAGGACCTGATGTTGTAGTTAAGTACTGATAGACTTTTATCATTGTTTAGGATAGTGCTGGCTTGTGATGCTGTGTAGTAAAGGCAGTTACTTTCCAATAGGTTTTGATTGTGTGTCAGATTATGTAGGTTTAGATCAGGGTCAACGTGATCAATCATCTTCTAGGTTTAAATTATGGTTATTTATATCCTGAGTTGTGTGTTGAGTTTTAGTACTGATATCTGTAGTGGTGGGAAGTTTGGACAAGTATATAGCTATAGCATTTTGGTCATGTAGAGTATAGTCACTAATACACATAATGAAGTTGGTGTTGTCTATGTGTTGTGCTGGAATGAGCTAAAGTACAACTAGATATAAACTAATAATATAAAAATACAAATTAAAAATAGCACAAGACTCTCACTTGTAATTGCACTAAGGTCTAATGTAATGACTTTGGTACTGACTATGTATTGAGCTAGAATGAGCTATAGTACAACTGAGTTTAATCTAATGATATAAAAAAGGCACAAGACTCTCAGTTGTAATTGCACTAAGGTGTTATATAAGTTGTTTACAAGAATTAGAGTATAACTAGATTTAAATTGACAAGATAAAATATACAAGTTAAGGTAGCAAAAGAATAAAAAAAAGTAGAAAAAAAAATATATATATATATATATATATGAGGTAGTTGGTACTAGTTAGCAAAAGATAGTTAAGGGCCTTGAACAATAATATAATTGAAATATACACTAATTGCACACACAATATAGTCACTAAGATATGAAAACAATCTTAGAGTAGGACTTACAATATAAACTTATAATATAAAAATACAAATTGAAATGGTACTTGCAATTGCACTAGAGTCTGGTATATGTTGTTGACAAGATCAAGAGTATAACTAGATTTAAATTGACAAAATAAAATTCACAATTAAAGTACCAAAAGAATAATAGTAAAAAATAACAATGGTAATGTCTTGGTTATAATATGATAGTAAGATGGTAGACAGGTACACAGGTACACAGGTACAAAGGATAATATAAAGGTTGGAGTTGAATATACAAACTTGAAAATTTGGCAACAAAATGTTATGGGAAGTATAAAATAATGTTTAATGTAAAAAAGTAAAATTGACTGGTAGTAAATATGGTGTTTAATAAAATTTTAGTAAGTAATAATGATTACAAAAAAAGTGAAAAAGTAATGTTTATTTCATTCAATATTGCACTGGTAGTTATACTTGAGGTTATTTGGCAGTACAAGGTAATTAAGAGTACTCTAAGATAGTAAATGTGGTATTAAAACAGATGAAGGTAATTAGACAAGTAATGGTTATTAAATGTCAAAAATGTTGAGAGTAAATTGAAATTATAGTAAAAATGATAATTATTAATTTTAGTAAGTAATATCAATTGATAGTATTTAAAAGAATATGAGGTAGTAATATGGACAGAGAAAGTATCAATTCAGCTAATGTTTAAGCAAACAATAGTAAATAAAAAAATTACATAAGGTGACTTATGCTTACTAGTAAAATCACAAAATGAGGTAGTTGATTATTTAATTACTAAGAGATTGTACAATGAAATTTGAACAATAATGGAGCAAAACATACACTACACTACGTAGGCTTTTAGGTTGGACATTGTTTAGTTATTCTCTGTAAGATTAGTATCCCTGAGAAATCGTGATAGATCATTCTCGTTCGTGATTGTGTACAGTTGACCTACATTTGTTTTCCTAACTAGAATTTTCCCATCCCGTGTGAAGCATTGGTGTATTGTGTCATTATTCTCCCGCTTAAGTTTTCTGACTCTATACAGGAGGTTCTGACGTTTTTTGGTAAGACACTCGTTTATGTATACCTCTTTCTTTACTTTAATAGATGCAATAATTAAGTCTTTTTTCCTGTCATGTGAGTGGAATCTAAGCATAACACTTTTTCTACTATGGGATCCTAGTAACCTGGCTTCTTTTATTTCTGACTCTGGTACTGTAACTTTTGTTTGGTCCTTTATGATCTGCAGAGTAATTTCTTTACTGTTTGTTTGGTTCATATCACTGGGAAAAAGTGGACTGTTAACTATTACTGCGTCCGATAGTTTATCTTGTTCAGTTTTATCTTCTTGGAGAGCAAAGTAGTCACTGAACTGGTTATCTAAGTTGTTCTTCCATTCTTTTACTGCTTCTTCAACCTTTGTATTAAGAGATATTATTTGTTGGGTATGGCTATCTATGACTGTCTGGATGGTCTTGCCACAGTTAGTCATTCCTGGTGTTGATAACTTTTGTTCAAGACTGAGGATTTTGTTCTCGAGTTGTGTCATCCTGGTGTCTTGTTTTGTTAGCGTCTCTCGAAGGTTCATATTTTCAATAACTAAGTTGGAGATGCATGTCTTTAGGGTATCTGGATCGTTGGTCATACCTGAGAGACTACTTGGTAGGTTGAATCCGGGGAAGAGAGGGGAGGATGGGCTGGTGGCAGCCATGTTTGTTGTTATTGTTGTGGTGTCGCCTTGAGTGGTGGTGAGTGGGGTGGTTGCTGGGCCGGCGTCCTCCTGACTACACTTGTTGAATAGTTGATTTTTCGGTGTTTTCTTGCTGGCCTTGGTGCTGTTTCCTCTTAGATTGCGCCTCATAATACTACAGGAATTGTTGTAGTTAAGAAGAAGTTGTAGTTATACAAAGTTTAGGGTTACGTTGTTCGGCTGGCAGCGGGGTGTTGCTTTCGGTTTGTGGGCAGTCTTCCTTTGATCTCTATTATTTTCGATTTGTAGGTTTCACTGTTGGTAATCTTTGGTCATTCTGGGTGCTACGTTGGGTAGTGCAGTTTTGCTTGTAACTAGGTCATCATAGGAGCATTGGTAGCTCTGATAGTTGGAGAAAAGTACGGAGCTTGGAGGTCGCTGCTGCCGCTGCCGAGTGCCGAACAGATTTCCATGTCCTTTTATTGGTTTCTCTTTCATATTCCATTGCCCTGGACGGGATTTTCTGTCATATTCCATCGCCCTGGTCGGGTTTCTGTCATATTACATCGCTCTGGACGGGTTTCTGTCATATTCCATCGCCCTGGACGGGTTTCTGTCATTCTCCATCTCCTGGACGGTTTTCTTTGTCATATTCCATTATTATTATTATTATAATCAAAAAAGAAGCGCTAAGCCACAAGGGCTATACAGCTCATATTCCATTGCTCTGGACGTGTTTCCCTGTCGTATTTCATCTCCCGTGGATGGGTTTACCTGTCATATTCCATCTCCCTGGAGGGGTTTCACTGTCACATTCCATCGCCATGGACAGATTTCCTTTTCATATTCCATCGCATGAGAAGCGTTTTCCTCTCATTATTCATCTCTCTGGACGAGGAAATTAAATCTTCATCAGAGTACAAAACAAATTCTGGCCACAAAATAGAGCGAAACACCAACGTCAAAGACCTGGGAGTGATCATGTCGAAGGATCTCACCTTCAAGGACCATAACATTGTATCGATCACATCTGCTAGAAAAATGACAGGATGGATAATGAGAACCTTCAAAACGAGGGATGCCAAGCCCATGATGACACTCTTCAGGTCACTTGTTCTATCTAGGCTGGAATATTGCTGCATACTAACAGCACCTTTCAAGGCAGGTGAAATTGCTGACCAAGAAAATGTACAGAGAACCTTCACGGCGCGCATAACGGAGATAAAACACCTCAATTACTGGGAGCGCTTGAGGTTCCTGAACCTGTATTCCCTGGAACGCAGGTGGGAGATACATGATTATATACACCTGGAAAATCCTAGAGGGACTAGTACCGAACTTGCACACGAAAATCACTCACTACGAAAGCAAAAGACTTGGCAGACGATGCAACATCCTCCCAATGAAAAGCAGGGGTGTCACTAGCACGTTAAGAGACCATACAATAAGTGTCAGGGGCCCGAGACTGTTCAACTGCCTCCCAGCATACATAAGGGGGATTACCAACAGACCCCTGGCAGTCTTCAAGCTGGCACTGGACAAGCACCTAAAGTCGGTTCCTGATCAGCCGGGCTGTGGCTCGTACGTTGGTTTGCGTGCAGCCAGCAGTAACAGCCTGGTTGATCAGGCTCTGATCCACCAGGAAGCCTGGTCACAGACCGGGCCGCGGGGGCGTTGACCCCCGGAACTCTCTCCAGGTAAACTCCAGGTAAACAGGTTTCCCTGTCATATTCCATCGTTCTGGACGGGTTTCCCTGTCATAATCCATCTCACTGGACGCGCATTTCCATCTCAAATTCTGTCTCTCTGGAAAGGTTTTCTTTTCATGTTCCATCGCACATGACGGGTTTCTCTGTCATATTCCATCGATCTGGACGGGATTCCATGTCATATTTCATTATCATGGATAGGTTTCCCTGTCATATTCCATCTCCCTCTACGGGGTTTTCTCTCATATTTCATCGCCTCGTACAGGGTTCTCTGTCATGTTCCAACGCCTTGAATTGGTTACCCTATCATTTTCCATCTCCCTGTCCTGGTTTTCTTGTCATATTCCTTCTCCCTTGAAGGGATTCTCTGTCATATTCTATCTCCCTGGAAGGGTTTCCCTCTCACATTAAATCTCCCTTGACGGGTTTCCCTGTCATATTCAATTTCCCTTGAATGGTTTGCGCCTCATATTCCGTCTCCCTTGGCTGGTTTCTCTGTCATATTCCATCTCCCTGGATGAGTTTCCCTCTCATATTCAATCGCCCTGGACGACTTTCCTTGTCATATTCCGTCGCCCTGGACGAGTTTCCATGTCATATTCCATCGCCCTTGACGGGTTTCCTTGTCATATTCCATCGCCCTGGAGGGGTTTCCCTGTCATATTCCATCTCCCTGGATGGGTTTCCCTGTCATATTCCTTCTTCCTGCACGAGTTTCATTGTCATATTCCATCACCTTTGACTGGTTTCTCTCTCATATTCCATCACTCTGGACTGGTTTCCTTATCATCTTCCATCGCAATGGACGGGTTTTCTTCTCATATTCCATAGCTCTCGACGGGTTTCTCTGTCATTCCATCACTCTGGACAGGTTTCCCTGTCAGTTTCCATCGCCCTGAACGGTTTCCCTGTCATATTCCATCTCCCAGGACGGGTTTTCCTGTCACATTCCATCTCCCAGGACGGGTTTCCCTGTCATATTCCATCGCCCTGCAAGTGTTTCTTGTCATGTTCCATCTCCCATTACGGGTTTCAATATCATTTTCCATCGCCCTGGTCGGGTTTCTCTCTCATACTCCATCACTGTACACGGGTTTCTGTCATATTCCATTGCCCTGGATGAGTTTCTCATATTTCAACGCTTTGGATGGTTTTCCTGTCATATTCCCTGTCCCTTTACTGTTTTGTCTGTCATATGCCATCGCCCTGGAGGGGTTTCTCTTTCATATTCCATCTCCCTGGACGGGTTTCCGTCATATTCCATCGCCCTGCACAATCTTCCTCATCATATTCCATCTGTCTGGATGGGTTTCCCTCTCATATTTCATCTCCCTGGGCGGGTTTCTATGTCATATTCCATAATCCTGGACGGATTTCTCTTTTATATTCCATCGCCCTTGACGGGTTTCTCTGAAATATTCACTTGCTCTGTACGGGTTTCCATGTCATATAAAATCGACGTGGACGAGTTTTCCCTGTCATATTCCATGTCCTTTTAATGGTTTCTCTGTCATATTCCATCGCGCTACACAGGTTTCTCTTTAATATTCCATCTCCCTGGACGGGTTTCCATTTCATATTCCATCACCGTGGATGGGTTTCTCGGTCATATTCCACCTCCCTGAACAGGGTTCTCTGTCACATTCCAACGTCTTTGATTGGTTCCCCTGTCATTTTCCAATTGCCTGTATTGGTTTCCTTGTCATATTCCATCTCCCTTGATGGGGTTCCCTGTCATATTCCCTCTCCCTGGACGGGCTTCCCTACCATATTCCATCTCCATTAACTGGTTTCTCTCTCATATTCCATCACTCTGAACTGGTTTCCTTATCATTTTCCATCGCCCTTGAGGGGTTTTTCTCTCATATTCCATAACTCTCGAATGGGTTCCTTGTCATATTCCATCGCCTTGGAAGTGTTTCCTCTCATGTTCCATCTCCCATTACGGGTTTCAATATTATATTCCATCACTCTAGACGGGTTTCTCTGTCATATTCCGTACCCCTGGACGGGTTTCCCTCTAATATTCCATTTACTTAGACGGTTTCCCTATCATATTTCATCGCTTTGGACGGATTTCTTTCATATTATATCGCCCTGGACGGGTTTCCCTTTCATATTCCATCACCCTGGATGGGTTTCTCGGTTATATTCCATCTCCCTGTACAGGGTTCTCTGTCATATTCCAATGCCTTTGATTGGTTTCCCTGTCATTTTCCTTCTCCCTGTCCTGGTTTCCTTGTCATATTCCATCTCCCTTGACAGGATTCCCTGTCATATTCCATCTCCTTGGATGGGTTTCCTTGTCATATTCCTTCGCCGTGCATGGGGTTCCCTGTCATATTTCATCTCCCTGGACGGGCTTCCCTGCCATATTCCATCTCCCTTAACTGGTTTCTCTCTCATATTCCATCACTCTGAACTGGTTTCCTTATCATTTTCCATTGCCCTTGATGGGTTTCTTTCTCATATTCCATAGCTATCGAATAGTTTCCCTGTCATATTCCATCGCCCTGGAAGTGTTTCCTCTCATATTCCATCTCTCATTACGGGTTTCAATATCATATTCCGTTGCCCTGGACGGGTTTCCCTCTAATATTCCATTTACTTAGACGGTTTCCCTCTCGTATTTCATCGCTTTGGACGGATTTCTTTTATATTATATCGCCATGGACGGGTTTCCTTTTCATATTCCATCCCTATGGACGGGTTTCCTTTTCATATTCCATCCCTATGGACGGGTTTCCCTATCATATTCTATCGCCCTGGACAGGTTTCCTTTTTATATTCTATCGCATTAGAGGTGTATCCATGTCATTTTCCATCGCCCTGGACGGGTTTCTATTTCATATTCCATCTCCCAGGACGGATTTCCCTTTCATATTCCATGTCCCTGGATGGGTTCCCTGTCATAATCCATCGCCCTTGACGGGTTTTCCTGTCATAATCCATTGCCCTGGACAGGGTTCTCTGTCATATTCCAACGCCTTGCATTGGTTTCCCTGTCATTTTCTTTCTCCCTGTCCTGGTTTTCTTGTCATATTCCTTCTCCCTTTAACGGATTCTGTCATATTCCATCTCTCTGGACGGGTTTCCCTGTCATATTCAATTTCCCTTGATGGTATGCGTCTCATGTTCCATCTCCCTGGACGGGTTTCCCTTTCATATTCCATCAGCGTGGATGGTTTGCCCTGTCATATTCAGTTTAACTTAACTGGTTTGCATCTCATATTTCATCGCCCTGGACGGGTTTCCCTGTCATATTCCATCACCCTGGATGGGTTTCTCGGTCATATTCCATCTCCCTGTACAGGGTTCTCTGTCATATTCCAATGCCTTTGATTGGTTTCCCTGTCATTTTCCTTCTCCCTGTCCTGGTTTCCTTGTCATATTCCATCTCCCTTGACAGGATTCCCTGTCATATTCCATCTCCTTGGATGGGTTTCCTTGTCATATTTCTTCGCCGTGCATGGGGTTCCGTCATATTCCATCTCCCTGGACGGGCTTCCCTGCCATATTCCATCTCCCTTAACTGGTTTCTCTCTCATATTCCATCACTCTGAACTGGTTTCCTTATCATTTTCCATCGCCCTTGATGGGTTTCTCATATTCCATAGCTATCGAATGGTTTCCCTGTCACATTCCATCGCCCTGGAAGTGTTTCCTCTCATATTCCATCTCTCATTACGGGTTTCAATATCATATTCCGTTGCCCTGGACGAGTTTCCCTCTAATATTCCATTTACTTAGACGGTTTCCCTCTCGTATTTCATCGCTTTGGACGGATTTCTCTGTCATAATATATCGCCCTGGACGAGTTTCCCTGTCATATTCTATCGCCCTGGAGAGGTTTCCTTTTCATGTTCCATCGCATTAGAGATGTTTCCCGGTCATTTTCCATCTCCCTGGATGGGATTCCCTCTCATATTCCATCTTCTTTTACGCGTTTCCCTGTCATATTCCATCTCCCAGGACGGATTTACCTTTCATATTCTATGTCTCTGGACGGGTTTCTCTGTCATATTCCATCGCCCTGTACGGTTTTCCCTGTCATATTCCATGTCCCTTTACTGGTTTCTCTGTCATATTCCATCACCCTGGACGGATTTCCTTTTTATATTCCATCACACTGGATGGATTTCTCTGCCATGTTCATTTGCTCTGTACGGGTTTCCCTGTCATATTAAATCGACGTGGACGAGTTTTCCCTGTCATATGCCACCGCCCTGCACAAATTCCTCTCTCATATTCAGTCGCTCTAGATGGGTTTCTCTGTCATATTCTTTTTCCCTGGACGGATTTCCCTCATATATTCCATTTCCTTGATGGTTTGCCTCTCATATTTCATCGCTCTGGACGGGTTTCCTTGTCATATTCCATCGCCCTGAACAGATTTCCTTTTCATTTTCCATCGCATTAGAGGTGTTTCCCTGTCATTTTCCATCTCTCTTGATGGGTTTTCCTGTCATATTCCACCTCCATGGAACGGTTTCTCCTTCATATTTGTGGCATGCAAAGAGTACGTAACCTTTATTCGGCGCATGGACACACCCTCATTTACAGGCTATCTCCCCCAACCAGCGAACCAGGTTGCTAAGAGTTGATGATGGGGCCCCATCGTTCAACTAGTGACCAGGTTCTAGCCAATAAGAAGGTGGGATTGACAATCGCAGAGGTTATGTGGATACCGCTCTCCTGTCTGCCCTTGTCATTCCCATTCTAGAGCTGGTTGAAGCACGGTCTGCTTTCTTGTGGCTTCTATTTCTGCCTTGCTTATCGTGACGTGCACTATATTTATTACTGTACATAGTGTACATATTGCTGTTCTAAATTTGGTGAAGGATAATATAAGTCTAAACTTTTTCTACTGTGTTTATTTGCTCCCATTACACCTGGGTTAACAGGCCATTTGAAAGCCTAGGTTGTAATAATATTCCATCGCCCAGGACAGGTTTCAGCGCCAAAGCCCATCTCCCTGGTCGGGTTTTCCTGTCATATTCCATCGCCATGGACGGGTTTCCCTTCCATATTCCATCGCCCTGGAGGTGGACAAATTCACCAACACTTGGGTATTCATCTGCAATAATAAAACACTCAAAAATACTTTTAAACAGATATGTAAAAAAAAAAAACTTGTTCGGCATATAAATTCATAGTGTAACATAAAAGGATTTCCAAAATTTATCTTAATTAGCCTCTCCGAGGTGGCCGAGCTGTGTGCGAGCTTGGTGGCGTCTAGCTGACCTGCGGTCGTGCCTGTCTTGGTGGGTGTAATTACTGGACACAGTTTTCTGTGTGTCACCTCCAGTAATTCCACCCACCTGGAGTCTCTATCGTAGACCAGCTAGACAAGACTGCTGACTCAGGGAAAGTGAGAAAGGGAGTCCACCTGAGGTGACACAAGTGGACTCCTGGAGAGACTGATCCGGGGAAGGCACTGCCGACCTTAGGTAAGTGGGGAAGGTAAGACATCCCGGAGCGAACGGATGGATTCCTGGATACATGAACCTGGGAAAGGCAAGAATACAGGTTGGGGAAGTGAGGAAGGGAAAACATCCGGAGGCGGACGGATGGATTCCTGGATACATGAACCTGGGAAAGGCTGAGGCTGGAAGGCAGAGAGAGAGAAGGAGAGAGAGGCGAGGCTGACCTTAAGGAAGTTATTAAGGGGAGACATACGGGGACCCACGGATGAATTCCTGGACACATGAACCTGGGAAAGGCGAGGGAAGGGGGGAGGGTGGACCATAAAGACGAACCACTGGCCTGCACGTGGCAAGGTCTGGTGACTCGGAGATAACTCTGAGGCTGACAGTGGTCGCAAATATATTATAATTTATTATAATTTATTATTATCGTTATTTTAAATTCATGATTTAGGAATTTGGATTCAAAAGCGTCAACCAGCCTCCCTGACAACAGCAAAAGTAGCATCGGTGGTGTTATTCCCACTCCAGCCTCCCTGATAATACCAACAGTAGCATCGGTGGTGTTATTCCCACTCCAGCCTCCCTGACAGTTGCTACGGTGGTGCTATTCCCACTCCAGACTCCCTGACAGTAGCCTCGGTGGTGTTATTCCCACTCCAGCCTCCCTGACAGTAGCCTCGGTGGTGTTATTCCCACTCCAGCCTCCCTGACAGTAGTCACGGTGGTGTTATTCCCACTCCAGCCTCCCTGACAGTAGCCTCGGTGTTATTCCCCCTCCAGCCTCCCTGACAGTAGCCACGGTGGTGTTATTCCCACTCCAGCCTTCCTGCCAGCAGCCTCGGTGGTGTTATTCCCACTCCAGCCTCCCTGACAGTAGCAACAGTAGCATCGGTGGTGTTATTCCAACTCCAGCCTCCCTGACAGTAGCCACGGTGGTGTTATTCCCACTCCAGCCTCCCTGACAGTAGCAACAGTAGGATCGGTGGGGTTATTCCCACTCCAGCCTCCCTGACAACAACCACGGTTACTGCAAGCACTTCAAACTTCCCCAACAGTGTCTCCTACCCTGGCATTACTGTATCATTAGGCAGGTATCTTGTGTCTCCCACACTGGCATTACTGTCTTTCCAGGAAGGTATCTGGTGTCTCCCACACTGGCATTACTGTCTTTCCAGGAAGGTATCTTGTGTCTCCCACACTGGCATTACTGTATCATTAGGCAGGTATCTTGTGTCTCCCACACTGGCATTACTGTCTCTCCAGGAAGGTATCTTGTGTATCCCACCCTGGCATTACTGTCTCCAGGAAGGTATCTTGTCTCTCACACTGGCATTACTGTCTCTCCAGGAAGGTATCTTGTGTCTCCCACACTGGCATTACTGTCTCTCCAAGAAGGTATCTTGTGTCTCCCACACTGGCATTACTGTCTCTCCAGGAAGGTATCTTGTGTCTCCTACACTGGCGTTACTGTCTCTCCAGGAAGGTATCTTGTGTCTCCCACACTGGTATTACTGCTGGTGTTGGGGAGAGGGGTGGGATTAAATTATGGGGAATCAAATACAAAATGGGAGTTGACACATTTAATTTTTGCTGATGAAACAGTGCTTATGGAAGATTCTAAAGAAAAGTTACAAAGGTTAGTGGACGAGTTTGGGAGGGTGTGCAAAGGTAGAAAGTTGAAAGTGAACATAGATAAGAGGGTATCAAATGATTTAGATAAAGAAAAATTGGATATCACTTTGGAGAGAAGGAGTATGGAAGAAGTGAATGTTTTCAGATATTTGTGAGTTGACTTGTCAGTGGATGGATTTATGAAGGATGAGGTTAACTATAGACTTGAACAGCAAAAAAAGATGAGTGGTGCACTGAGGTATATGTGGAGACAAAAAACGTTATCAATGGAGGCAAAGAAAAGAATATATGAAAGTATAGTAGTACCAACACTTTTATATGGGTGTAAAGCTTGTGTTGTATATGCAGCAGCGAGGAGACGGTTGGAGGCAGTGGAGATGTCCTGTCTAAGGACAATGTGTGGTGCAAATATTATGCAGAAAATTCGAACTGAGGAAATTAGGAGGGGGTGTTGAAGTGGTTTGGTCATTTAGAGAGACTGGATCAAAGTAGAATGACATGGAGAGCGTATAAATCTGTAAGGGAAGGAAAGCGGTGTAGGGGTCATCCTCAAAAAGGTTGGAGGGAGGGGGTAAAGGTTTTGTGGACGAGGGGCTTGGACTTCCAGCAAGTGTGCAAGAGCGTGTTAGATAGGAGTGAATGGAGATGAATGGTTTTTGTGACCTGGCGAGCTGTTGAAGTGTGAACAGGGTAATATTTAGTGAAGGGATTCAGGGAAATCGGTTATTTTTATATAGCCGAGCATGAATTCTGGAAATGGGAAGTACAATGCCTGCACTTTAAACGAGGGGTTTGAGATATTGGCAGTTTGGAGGGGTGTGTAATAGGGGGGTACAGAGCCACACTGGGAGATCCATCACTGGGGCCCTGATGGTCACTTTTTATATTATATCTTTATATATGCTTCCAAACTGTTGTATCCTGGCACCTCTGCAACAACAGTGATTATATATGAGTGAGGTGAAAGTGTTGAATGATGAAAGTATTTTCGTTTTGGGGATTTTCTTTCTTGTTGGGTCACCCTGCTTCGGTGGGAGATGGCCGACTTGTTGAAATATATATATATATATATATATATATATATATATATATATATATATATATATATATATATATATATATATATATATAGATAATGAGTGGTGCACTTAGGAGTCTGTGGAGACAAAGAACTTTGTCCTTGGAGGCAAAGAGGGGAATGTATGAGAGTATAGTTTTACCAACGCTCTTATATGAGTGTGAAGCGTGGGTGATGAATGTTGCAGCGAGGAGAAGGCTGGAGGCAGTGGAGATGTCATGTCTGAGGGCAATGTGTGGTGTGAATATAATGCAGAGAATTCGTAGTTTGGAAGTTAGGAGGAGGTGCGGGATTACCAAAACTGTTGTCCAGAGGGCTGAGGAGGGGTTGTTGAGGTGGTTCGGACATGTAGAGAGAATGGAGCGAAACAGAATGACTTCAAGAGTGTATCAGTCTGTAGTGGAAGGAAGGCGGGGTAGGGGTCGGCCTAGGAAAGGTTGGAGGGAGGGGGTAAAGGAGGTTTTGTGTGCGAGGGGCTTGGACTTCCAGCAGGCATGCGTGAGCGTGTTTGATAGGAGTGAATGGAGACAAATGGTTTTTAATACTTGACGTGCTGTTGGAGTGTGAGCAAAGTAACATTTATGAAGGGATTCAGGGAAACCGGCAGGCCGGACTTGAGTCCTGGAGATGAGAAGTACAGTGCCTGCACTCTGAAGGAGGGGTGTTAATGTTGCAGTTTAAAAACTGTAGTGTAAAGCACCCTTCTGGCAAGACAGTGATGGAGTGAATGATGGTGAAAGTTTTTCTTTTTCGGGCCACCCTGCCTTGGTGGGAATCGGCCAGTGTGATAATAAATATATATATATATATATATATATATATATATATATATATATATATATATATATATATATATATATATATATATATATGTCGTGCCGAATATGTAAAACTGGTCAATTAGCATGAACTCATTTAAAATTAAGTCCTTTCTGAAATTTTCTCTTTTACGTTTCAAGATATATTTTTTTCATTAATGTTAATATTTATTATTAGTAAATATTTATAATTTTGGACCAAAAGAATCTTAGAAAACTTACCTAACCTTATTATAACAAGTGTAATTTATTTTAGCCTAACCCAACTAAATATATTTTAAATATGTTTTCAATAATATAGTACTAAACAAACACAATCAAATATATTTTTTTTCTTTAGGTTCGGAATGATTTTGGTGAAATTATTACATACACAAATTTTCACTTGTCCTATATGGCAAGATGAGCGTTGCTATTTAAGAAAAGATCGCAAGTTCTGCCTATTCGGCACGACATTATATATATATATATATATATATATATATATATATATATATATATATATATATATATATATATATATATATATATATTCTGCCTATTCGGCACGACATATATATATATATATATATATATATATATATATATATATATATATATATATATATATATATATATATATATATATATATATATATATATATATATATGTCGTGCCGTATAGGCAGAACTTGCCATCTTGGCTTAAATAGCAACGCTCATCTTGCCATATAGGACAAGTGAAAATTTGTGTATGCAATAATTTCGCAAAAATCATTCTAAACCTAACGTAAAAAATATATTTAATTGTGTTTGTTTAGTATTAAATTATTGTAAACGTATTTAAAATATATTTAGTAGGATAAGGCTAAAATAAATTGTTCTTGTTATAATAAGGTTAGGTAAGTTTTCTAAGATTCTTCTGGTGCAAAATTAAAAATTTTTACATAAACAAAAATGAAAAAATGTATCTTTAAACGCATTAGAGAAAATTTTAGAAAGGACTTAATTTTACATGAGTTCTTGCTAATTGACCAGTTTTACATATTCGGCATGACATTATATATATGTATATATATATATATATATATATATATATATATATATATATATATATATATATATATATATATATATATATATATATATATATATACATATATATATTATATATATATATATATATATATATATATATATATATATATATATATATATATATATATATATATATATATATATATATATATATATATATTATATATATACATATATATATATATATATATATATATATATATATATATATATATATATGTATATATATATATATATATATATGTCGTGCCGAATAGGCAGAACTTGCGATCTTGGCTTAAATAGCAACGCTCATCTTGCCATACAAGACAAGTGAAAATTTGTGTATGCAATAATTTCGCCAAAATCATTCTGAACCTACCGAGAAAAATATATTTCACTGTGTTTGTTTAGTATTAAATTACTGTAAACAAATCTAAAATATATTTAGTTGGGTTAGGATAAAATAAATTGTTTTTGTTATAATAAGGTTAGGTAAGTTTTCTAAGATTCTTTTGGAGCAAAATTAAAATTTTTTACATTAACATTAATGAAAAATATATATCTTTAAACGTATAAGAGAAAATTTTAGAAAGGACTTAATTTTAAATGAGTTCTTGCTAATTGACCAGTTTTACATATTCGGCACGACATATATATATATATATATATATATATATATTATATGTATACATTTACTAAAAAAGAGAAGAAGAAAAACTTTATAAAACTGGGTTGCTTAAATGTGCGTGGATGTAGTGCGGATGACAAGAAACAGATGATTGCTGATGTTATGAATGAAAAGAAGTTGGATGTCCTGGCTCTAAGCGAAACAAAGCTGAAGGGGGTAGGAGAGTTTCAGTGGGGGGAAATAAATGGGATTAAATCTGGAGTATCTGAGAGAGTTAGAGCAAAGGAAGGGGTAGCAGTAATGTTAAATGATCAGTTATGGAAGGAGAAAAGAGAATATGAATGTGTAAATTCAAGAATTATGTGGATTAAAGTAAAGGTTGGATGCGAGAAGTGGGTCATAATAAGCGTGTATGCACCTGGAGAAGAGAGGAATGCAGAGGAGAGAGAAAGATTTTGGGAGATGTTAAGTGAATGTATAGGAGCCTTTGAACCAAGTGAGAGAGTAATTGTGGTAGGGGACCTGAATGCTAAAGTAGGAGAAACTTTTAGAGAGGGTGTGGTAGGTAAGTTTGGGGTGCCAGGTGTAAATGATAATGGGAGCCCTTTGATTGAACTTTGTATAGAAAGGGGTTTAGTTATAGGTAATACATATTTTAAGAAAAAGAGGATAAGTATACAAGATATGATGTAGGGCGAAATGACAGTAGTTTGTTGGATTATGTATTGGTAGATAAAAGACTGCTGAGTAGACTTCAGGATGTACATGTTTATAGAGGGGCCACAGATATATCAGATCACTTTCTAGTTGTAGCTACACTGAGAGTAAAAGGTAGATGGGATACAAGGAGAATAGAAGCATCAGGGAAGAGAGAGGTGAAGGTTTATAAACTAAAAGAGGAGGCAGTTAGGGTAAGATATAAACAGCTATTGGAGGATAGATGGGCAAATGAGAGCATAGGCAATGGGGTCGAAGAGGTATGGGGTAGGATTAAAAATGTAGTGTTAGAGTGTTCAGCAGAAGTTTGTGGTTACAGGAAAGTGGGTGCAGGAGGGAAGAGGAGCGATTGGTGGAATGATGATGTAAAGAGAGTAGTAAGGGAGAAAAAGTTAGCATATGAGAAGTTTTTACAAAGTAGAAGTGATGCAAGGAGGGAAGAGTATATGGAGAAAAAGAGAGAGGTTAAGAGAGTGGTGAAGCAATGTAAAAAGAGAGCAAATGAGAGAGTGGGTGAGATGTTATCAACAAATTTTGTTGAAAATAAGAAAAAGTTTTGGAGTGAGATTAACAAGTTAAGAAAGCCTAGAGAACAAATGGATTTGTCAGTTAAAAATAGGAGAGGAGAGTTATTAAATGGAGAGTTAGAGGTATTGGGAAGATGGAGGGAATATTTTGAGGAATTGTTAAATGTTGATGAAGATAGGGAAGCTGTGATTTCGTGTATAGGGCAAGGAGGAATAACATCTTGTAGGAGTGAGGAAGAGCCAGTTGTGAGTGTGGGGGAAGTTCGTGAGGCAGTAGGTAAAATGAAAGGGGGTAAGGCAGCCGGGATTGATGGGATAAAGATAGAAATGTTAAAAGCATGTGGGGATATAGTTTTGGAGTGGTTGGTGCAATTATTTAATAAATGTATGGAAGAGGGTAAGGTACCTAGGGATTGGCAGAGAGCATGCATAGTTCCTTTGTATAAAGGCAAAGGGGATAAGAGAGTGCAAAAATTATAGGGGGATAAGTCTGTTGAGTGTACCTGGTAAAGTGTATGGTAGAGTTATAATTGAAAGAATTAAGAGTAAGACGGAGAATAGGATAGCAGATGAACAAGGAGGCTTTAGGAAAGGTAGGGGGTGTGTGGACCAGGTGTTTACAGTGAAACATATAAGTGAACAGTATTTAGATAAGGCTAAAGAGGTCTTTGTGGCATTTATGGATTTGGAAAAGGCGTATGACAGAGTGGATAGGGGGGCAATGTGGCAGATGTTGCAAGTGTATGGTGTAGGAGGTAGGTTACTGAAGGAATGAGAAGAGTTTTTATGAGGATAGTGAGGCTCAAGTTAGAGTATGTAGGAAAGAGGGAAATTTTTTCCCAGTAAAAGTAGGCCTTAGACAAGGATGTGTGATGTCACCGTGGTTGTTTAATATATTTATAGATGGGGTTGTAAGAGAAGTAAATGCGAGGGTCTTGGCAAGAGGCGTGGAGTTAAAAGATAAAGAATCACACACAAAGTGGGAGTTGTCACAGCTGCTCTTTGCTGATGACACTGTGCTCTTGGGAGATTCTGAAGAGAAGTTGCAGAGATTGGTGGATGAATTTGGTAGGGTGTGCAAAAGAAGAAAATTAAAGGTGAATACAGGAAAGAGTAAGGTTATGAGGATAACAAAAAGATTAGGTGATGAAAGATTGAATATCAGATTGGAGGGAGAGAGTATGGAGGAGGTGAACGTATTTAGATATTTGGGAGTGGACGTGTCAGCGGATGGGTCTATGAAAGATGAGGTGAATCATAGAATTGATGAGGGAAAAAGAGTGGTGCACTTAGGAGTCTGTGGAGACAAAGAACTTTGTCCTTGGAGGCAAAGAGGGGAATGTATGAGAGTATAGTTTTACCAACGCTCTTATATGGGTGTGAAGCGTGGGTGATGAATGTTGCAGCGAGGAGAAGGCTGGAGGCAGTGGAGATGTCATGTCTGAGGGCAATGTGTGGTGTGAATATAATGCAGAGAATTCGTAGTTTGGAAGTTAGGAGGAGGTGCGGGATTACCAAAACTGTTGTCCAGAGGGCTGAGGAAGGGTTGTTGAGGTGGTTTGGACATGTAGAGAGAATGGAGCGAAACAGAATGACTTCAAGAGTGTATCAGTCTGTAGTGGAAGGAAGGCGGGGTAGGGGTCGGCCTAGGAAAGGTTGGAGGGAGGGGGTAAAGGAGGTTTTGTGTGCGAGGGGCTTGGACTTCCAGCAGGCATGCATGAGCGTGTTTGATAGGAGTGAATGGAGACAAATGGTTTTTAATACTTGACGTGCTGTTGGAGTGTGAGCAAAGTAACATTTATGAAGGGATTCAGGGAAACTGGCAGGCCGGACTTGAGTCCTGGAGATGGGAAGTACAGTGCCTGCACTCTGAAGGAGGGGTGTTAATGTTGCAGTTTAAAAACTGTAGTGTAAAGCACCCTTCTGGCAAGACAGTGATGGAGTGAATGATGGTGAAAGTTTTTCTTTTTCGGGCCACCCTGCCTTGGTGGGAATCGGCCAGTGTGATAATAAAAAAAAAAAAAAAAAAAAAAAAAATATATATATATATATATATATATATATATATATATATATATATATATATATATATATATATATATATATATATATATAGACAAAATACATTGGCCAAACATTCAAAAAAATACAACAGAAAGTAAAACAACATAGGTAACTCAGAACTACATCTCGAATACTTTGTCCAGCTCCCCTGCGGTGGGCCGCGTGCCCAGAATGCTGCAGGCATTTCCTCTCTGGATCACAACACTGAGTCTCTGAAAGAGGAAGCTGGTCGCCCTGTGATCCTTGGTTTCTATGATGAGCTTTTCACCTAGCTCTTTGAGGAACTTTAGAGCACACTTGCCCCATGCTCCAAGGGTCTCCGACCCTATTGGAATGAAGTTATAGCAAGGGGGAAGGTCTTCATATTTTCGGATCTTCTGGGTCTCCCTGTGGCTGGCAGCTCCACCCCCTTCCACTATAGAGTATGGCAAGTAGGTGTCTGCCAATGTGGCAGCACAGGTGTAGTCCCAGGCAATCTGCTTTCCATCCTTCCAAGGTAGCATAGTGGCTCCATCAGGACGCTTTTGACTTCCATCAGACCTCTGTACTTGGGGTTCCCGTTGAGCTGGGCAACGGGCTGTGGCGAGGCTTCTCTTTATTATATCATTGACCTCCTTATGTCTGGCATACTTCCCTTCTGCTGTGTGACACACGAGACCATGAAGTCTGAATTGATCAGTTGTCGTCCTGCAGCAAATACACCTATGTTCGGTGAGGATGGGGGCGGCTAGGCGAAGAGCAACACCAATCCGAATGGCCTGTGGGTCGAGACGGGTGCCCAGGGAGGAATTGGGAACAGTTAACAGGAAATCTCCTGTGTGGTGCCTTCACTACCAGGAGACGAGCTTTGTTCTTTCCTGAAGCATTGGAGAGCATTGTGTTGGCGATTTTTTCCATATATACATATATATATATTAAACAAGTGAATACTATTATTGATGTGTTTAATAATAACATGAAAGCAGGTATAACATGGTTTCATTAAACAACACTTTGGTTAATGGAGTATTATTTCAAATTAAATTATAAAGCAAATTAAAAGTATTGTGCAAGACATTATGAAGATGTCCAGCAAAATTATGATTACATGAGTAGATATGACTGATGTATGATACTTACATGAGTAGATATGACTGATGTATGATACATGAGTAGATATGACTGCTGTATACTTACATGAGGAGATATGACTGCTGTGTGATACTTACACGAGTAGATATGAATGATGTATGATACATGAGGAGATATGACTGATGTATGATGCTTACATGAGGAGATATGACTGACGTATGTGTAGTGATACTGGTCCTGTGGGGAGCAGCAGCAGGATAATACTGCACCACCTCTAGGGGCCCTTAACAACAACAACAGTTTGGTGTGTGTCATGGGCACCAACACATGGTGTGTGATTCTCTCCTACTTTATCCATTTATCAGCGATGCAGATTACATGGTGAGTTTAAATATGTGGCCTGTAGTTATAACTTTTCTCTTGACATATGCAAGACATCACCATCCCTGTAGAAGCCATTATTAGATGTACTAGTCATTATATTTTGTTGTTGCAGAAGTACTATGAAGATTCTATGTTCAATAAAGCCTAGAGATAAGGCCTGTGTTTCTATCACAACAATTTATTGAACATAGAATCCTGGGCTACCTGGTGGTGATCCTGCACTAGACTACATCACAACATGGAGCGTTTACTGAAACCTGAGAGGCTAGACTGTGACCCCAGCTTATCAACGGCTGCTCAGGAATGGAAGCACTGGTTTAAGACTTTCGAAAACTTCTTGGGAGCCCTTCCTAAAGAAGATCTAGATAAACTAAGTCTGCTCATCAATTTTGTGTCACCTAAGATATATGAGGCTATTTCTGAGTGTAATACCTACGAAGATGCTATCAAAACCCTCAAGTCTCAGTATATTAAACCTACAAATGAAATCTTTGCACGCTATCGCCTTGCAACTCGCCGCCAGCAGATTGATGAGTCCTTAGAGGAATACTTTCAAGCACTGAAAATTTTAGGTAAGGACTGTCACTTCCAAGCAGTGACAGCTGCTCAGTATTGTGAAGAGTCCATCAGGGATGCTTTTATCAGTGGCCTGCAATCACCAATAATAAGGCAGCGTTTATTGGAGAATAAAACTCTCGACTTAGCCGCTGCCTTTGACCAGGCAAGAGCTCTAGATTCAGCCCAGAAGAATTCTGAAGTATACAGTACCACTCAGCCTTCTCGAGTGGTAAGTGCTGCAATTCCTGACCAAGACTCTTGCAATGAAGTTACTGGGGAACCTGCCTCAGTGACAGCAGCAGCAGGTACGGTGTGTTTCTTTTGTGGGTTTTCAAGACATCCACGTCCAAAGTGTCCTGCTCGTGAAGCAATGTGCCATAAATGCCACAAGAAAGGTCACTTTGCTAAAGTATGTCGTGCTAATGCATCAACAAGAGCTAGTGCCTCCACACATTCCAGTGATCATGCGACTCTAGCAACAGTGACTTCTGCGGCTACTCCAAATTCACTGTCAAAGGCAGTTGTGAAAGTATTCATCAAAGGAACAGAAGTAGATGGTCTTATTGATAGTGGCAGCTCAGAGAGTTTCATCAACCTTGACTTAGTTAAACGGCTCTCCTTGACTCTACATCACTCATCAGGTACCGTTTCCATGGCATCAACATCTCTCTCTATTCAGACCTTAGGGTTTTGTAAGGTAAATCTCAGAGTTAATGGAAAGGATTATCAAGATGTACATTTAGCTATTCTGCCACAACTGTGCTCTGATGTTATCCTTGGTCAGGACTTTCAGAAGCTGCATGGTAGTGTCACCTTAACATATGGAGGTGAACTGCCTCCTCTTGTTGTCTGTGGACTTAGCACTTTAAGGGTAGACCCACCAAAGCTGTTTGCAAATCTTACCGCGGATTGCCATCCTATATCAGCTAAGTCACGCCGCTATTCTTATGAGGATCGGATGTTCATTGAGAAAGAAACTCAGAGGCTGCTGAAGGAGGGTATTATAGAACCGAGTGATTCCCCTTGGCGTGCACAGGTTGTTGTTGTTAAAGATGGTTATAGGAAACGGAGACTGGCTATCGATTACTCTGAGACAATCAACAAATTTACACTTCTTGATGGGTACCCTCTACCTCGAATTGACGATACAGTGAACAAAATTGCTCAGTACTACGTGTTTAGCACAATTGATCTGCAGAGTGCCTATCATCAAGTCCCTATAAGGAATGAAGATAAACCATACACAGCGTTTCAGGCTAGTGATGGCCTGTATCAGTTTACCAGAGTCCCTTTTGGAGTCACCAATGGGGTAGCCTGCTTCCAACGAATTATGGATTCACTCATTCAGGAAGAGCAACTCATGGGAACCTACGCGTATTTAGATAATGTTACCATTTGTGGCAAGACCCAGGAGGAACATGATGCAAACCTTGATAAGTTTTTGGAAGCCGCCAAGAAGAAAAATATCAGTTACAATGAGGAAAAGTGCACTTTTTCAACTAAAAGGCTTAGCATCCTTGGTTATGTAGTGGAAGGAGGTTCAATATTCCCAGACCCTGAACGACTACGACCTCTACGGGAACTTCCAATGCCTCAAGACAAAAAGTCACTCCGAAGAACTCTTGGTCTCTTTGCTTATTACTCACAATGGATCTACAACTATTCAAGTAAAGTCCGCCCATTGAGTGCTACCACATTTCCTGTGACAAAGGAAGCAGAAGCCGCTTTCCATACTCTCAAACAGGACATTGAAAACTCAGTAGTTCAAGCCATTGATGAGTCCCTACCATTCGAAGTGGAAACGGATGCATCTGACATTGCCATTGCTGCAGTCTTATCTCAGGCAGGACGACCAGTAGCCTTCTTTTCGAGAACTTTTCAAGGATCAGAGAAATGTTATGCTGCTGTAGAAAAGGAAGCCCAGGCCATCATAGAAGCAGTTCGCCACTGGAGGCATTATTTAACTGGTAGACATTTCACCATAAGGACTGACCAACGGTCCGTGATGTATATGTTCGACAAGAGGCACAAAAGTAGGATAAAGAATGACAAGATATTACGCTGGAGGATGGAACTATCGTGTTATGACTTTGATATTCTGTACCGACCGGGTCAAGAGAACATCTCACCTGATGCATTCTCTAGGTCCCACTGTGGAGCAGCATGTCATGATTTGCAATCACTCTCAGCTCTCCACAAGGCTTTGTGTCACCCAGGAGTTACACGCCTGTACCATTTTGTCAAATCAAAGAACATGCCCTACTCAGTGGAAGATGTGCGACAAGTGATCAGAGCATGCAGAGTATGTGCAGAGTGCAAGCCAAACTTTCATCAGCCAGAGAAGACTCATCTCATAAAATCCACCCAGCCTTTCGAAAGATTGAATATAGATTTCAAAGGACCTCTACCAAGCACAAATCAGAATAGGTATTTCCTTAACATAGTAGATGAATATTCAAGGTTTCCCTTTGTATTCTCCTGTGCAAATATGGCTGCCTCAGCTGTTATTAGTTGTCTTTCACAGTTGTTCTCTATTTTTGGTATGCCAGCTTATATCCATTCAGACAGGGGATCCTCGTTCATGAGTAACGAACTTCAGGAGTTTTTGGCTAGCAAAGGTATTGCCTGCAGCAGAACAACAAGCTACAACCCTCAAGGCAATGGTCAAGTGGAGCGGTTCAATGGTACTATATGGAAGGCAGTTACAATGACATTAAAGTCGCGCAATCTACCTGTTCAACACTGGCAAACTGTCCTACCTGATGCTCTTCACTCTATTAGATCACTGCTGTGCACAGCTACTAATGCAACCCCTCATGAAAGACTCCTCAACTATTCACGTCGTTCCTCTACGGGAGCCTCCGTGCCCACTTGGTTATGTCATCCTGGACCCGTTCTCCTGAAGAGTCACCGTAGGATGAACAAGACGGATCCTTTAGTGGAAGAGGTAGAGCTCCTGCAAGCTAATCCACATTACGCCCACATTCGCTACCAAAATGGTGAAGAGACTACAGTATCTACAAGACATTTAGCCCCAGTTGAAATCCCTATTAGTGTGGAATCTCAAGATACACCAATAGATGTGAAAGATGCTTCGTTTTCTCCTGGAAAGCCCCTTGAGACTACCCCTATGGAAATAGAGGATTCTGCTCCAGCAGTTAATCAAACCCCGCTGGAAAATATCGAACCTGGTGAAGAGGCTCAAGGGCTACGAAGGTCGGGACGTGTACGTCGCCCACCTAACAGTTTGGGAGATTACTGTCTCTGATATTTTAGAAGGGGGAGATTGTAGTGATACTGGTCCTGTGGGGAGCAGCAGCAGGATAATACTGCACCACCTCTAGGGGCCCTTAACAACAACAACAGTTTGGTGTGTGTCATGGGCACCAACACATGGTGTGTGATTCTCTCCTACTTTATCCATTTATCAGCGATGCAGATTACATGGTGAGTTTAAATATGTGGCCTGTAGTTATAACTTTTCTCTTGACATATGCAAGACATCACCATCCCTGTAGAAGCCATTATTAGATGTACTAGTCATTATATTTTGTTGTTGCAGAAGTACTATGAAGATTCTATGTTCAATAAAGCCTAGAGATAAGGCCTGTGTTTCTATCACAACAGTATGATACTTACATGAGTAGATATGAATGATGTATGATACATAAGTGGTACACTCTGTAATCACTATTTTACAACATGTAAACCACACAATAACCAAATTTCTGTAAAATCAACATTGTAATCCTTATAGTCAATAGAGACTAGCACCTTCCCGAAACTACTCAAGATGGCAAGGGTTACACCAATACATAAAGGTGGTGACCCTACAGACTTAAACAACTATAGGCCAATATCTAACTTACCATTGCTATCCAAAATCTTTGAGAAACTTGTGCACAGGAGACTGTATTCATTTATAACGGCTCAAAACATACTCAACCCCTGCCAGTTTGGATTCAGGAAAAATAAAAGCACTAATGATGCAATCATAAAAATGCTAGATCTGCTTTACACAGCACTGGAAAATAAGGAATATCCACTAGGAATTTTTATTGACCTAAGAAAAGCTTTTGACACAGTAAACCACGAAATCCTACTCCACAAACTTGACCACTACGGTATAAGAGGCCATGCGCTTGCTTATTTCAAATCTTACATTACTAATAGGTATCAGTACGTCACCATTAAAGACACAGCATCAGCAACACGGCCACTTGATACTGGAGTTCTGCAGGGAAGTGTCCTTGGTCCCCTGCTCTTCCTCATATACATCAGTGACCTACCAAACGTATCCCAACACCTAAAACCCATTCTCTTTGCTGATGACACGACTTATGTCATCTCTCACCCTAATCTTGCCACCCTTAACACCATTGTGAATGAGGAGCTGACTAAAATATCGACTTGGATGACAGCCAACAAACATACGCTTAACACTGACAAAACTTACTATATTATGTTTGGTAGCAGAGCAGGAGATGCACAAATTAACATTAAGATTGACAACACTCTAATTACCAGAAATAATGGGGGAAAATTCTTAGGCTTATACCTTGACAATAACCTGAATTTCAGCACCCATATCCAGCATATAGCCAAAAAAGTATCCAAAACGGTTGGGATCCTCTCCAAGATACGATACTACGTGCCGCAAAATGCCCTTCTCACACTATACCACTCACTTATTTATCCATACCTCACCTATGCTATTTGTGATTGGGGATCAACTGCAGCAACACACCTAAAGCCAATAATAACCCAACAAAAAGCTGCAGTAAGAATAATCACTAAATCCCATCCCTGGCAGCACACCCCCCCACTCTTCAAAGATCTAAACTTACTCCCAGTTCAGTACATCCACACTTACTACTGTGCAATCTATATCTACAGGGCCTTAAACTCTAATATCAACCTTGACCTTAAACGCTTTCTTGATAGTTGTGACAGAACCCACAGGCATAACACCAGAAACAAACATCTCTACGACATTCCCCGTGTCCGACTAAACCTTTACAAAAATTCAATGTATGTCAAAGGCCCTAAAATCTGGAATACCCTACCTGAGAACTCTAGAACTGCAGACACATTCATCACCTTCAAAACTACCATTAGAAAACATCTTATCTCCCTGATACACCCCGTCAACTAACTTCACAAATACCACCTGGTGGTTCACACTTACACTCGCACACTCATTTGACCATAAACAGAAATATTAATCTCAGTCTTAATATAATGAATCCTGTGATACTCCAATACTGAAACTATATACTGAGCCAAAACAAAAGCATTCACACTGCAAAACTCACAAAATAGTATTTAGTCACTTAGCCATAATACCAACTTACCTCATAATTTGTAATACTTTACATTTAAGAATAAAACTAAGTATGCCCGAAATGCCTAGCCATGCTAAGCGTTCTAGTGGTACACTCTGTAATCTCAATTTTACTACATGTTAAACCAAACAATAACCAAATTTCTGTAAACTCAGCATTGTAATCCTTATAGAGAATAAACTTTGAATTGAATTGAATTGAATAGAGAATAAACTTTGAATTTGAATTTGAATAAGTAGATATGACTGATGTATGATGCTTACATGAGGAGATATGACTGATGTATGATACTTACATGAGTAGATATGAATGATGTATGATACATAAGTAGATATGACTGATGTATGATGCTTACATGAGGAGATATGACTGATGTATGATACTTGAGGAGATATGACTGATGTATGATACTTACATGAGGATTATTATTATTATAATCAAAAAGAAGCGCTAAGCCACAAGGACTATACAGCGCTGCAGGGCAGGAAGGAAGCGAGGGCATCAGGTGGCATAAGGGAGATGGATGAGTAATAGGTTACGGATAACAGCAGGGCAGTGGATGGTGAAAGGGTAAAGGGCAGCAAGAGACTGAACTAGAAAGGGCTGAGGGGAGTGCGAAAAGTATCATCAGAGTTTGTGGAGTAAATCAGTCGTTATCAAGAAGTCAATGAGAGAGTCAGGATTAAAGGAGGGTCCATCAGCAAGAAGGGAAGGTAAAGAGAGAGTAGTAGAACGAAGACGACGACGGAGGTAAATTCTGCGTGCTCGTTGATAGAGAGGGCAGTCTAACAGAATGTGGCTAATCGATACTGGAACTTGACACTGCTCACAGAGAGGAACAGGGTGCCTCTCCATGAGATACCCATGAGTAAGATGAGTGTGACCAATGTGAAGGCGGGAGAGAGTGGTCTCCCAACCTCGGCACTGATGACAAGAAGACGACCAGTAACCTATGCTCGGTTTAATAGAATGAAGTTTGTTACCGAGCAGAGTTGACCAACGTTGTTGCCAACGGGTGCGAAGGTGGGTAGCTATTGCAGCAAAATAGTCCAGAAATGGAATACCTCGATAGGAAATTGGTAGGTCATGTACTGCTGACCGCGCAGCAGTGTCTGCCTGTTCATTGCCCTGTACGTCGACATGACCAGGGACCCAACAAAAAACAATATCTTTATGTTTGGTAGAGATACGGCGTAGCCAAAGTTGGATACGGAGAACTAGGGGATGAGATGTATCAAATTTTCGTATAGCCTGTAGAGCACTAAGGGAGTCTGAGACTACTACAAATGATGACACAGGCATAGATGCGATACGAATAAGTGCTGCAAGAATGGCATACAGTTCAGCAGTAAAAATGCTAGCTGAAGATAGTAAATGTCCCCGCACGACGCTGTCCGGAAACACTGCTGCGAATCCGACGCCGTCTGAAGACTTAGAGCCATCTGTGTACACAGCGGTGGCATGAGAATGGGAGTGGAAGTGATCAAGAAAAAGAGAGCGGGAAGCCACCGTAGGCAGTTGAGCTTTCGAGCAAGGGAGTGAGAAAGAACAGACCCGAACAGCTGGAACTTCCCAGGGGGGTAGGGAAAAGTGAGATGCTACATGAACATATAAAGGTGGTAACTGAAGGGAAGACAAGAGTGAATGTAGGCGAAGAGAAAAGGGACGGAGCAAACAGGGGCGGCGAACGAATAAAGAATGTCTACTAATATCGGTGACCATTCTATAAATGGAAGGATTGTGTAGATCGTGAGAGCGTACATAGTAGCGAAGGCAATGGGCATCACGGCGATCAGACAAGGATGGAACATTCGCTTCCGCATAGAGGCTCTCAACAGGGGAAGAGCGAAAAGCACCAAGGCACAAATGTAATCCTTGGTGATGGATAGAGTTAAGGCTAGAGAGAGTAGCAGGAGAGGCCGCGGAATAAATCTGGTCACCATAATCGAGTTTCGATAAAACGAGGGTTGAATGTAGGCGAAGTAGAGTTCGACGATCAGCTCCCCAGGAAAGATGAGCAAGGGTTTTAAGAAGGTTTAGCCGGCTGTGACAAGTTGCCTTCAGAGAGGTTATGTGAGGTTTCCAGGATAACCGACGGTCAAAGAGAAGGCCTAGAAACCTGACTGTATCACATTCGGGGATACGGGAGCCATAGAGATACAAAGGATGATCGGAGATAACAGAGCGTCTAGTGAAAGTAATTTGGTGAGTTTTGGTACTTGAAAATTTAAACCCATGCATGGTGGCCCAAGTGGAAACACGGTCGACCGCATGCTGGAGAGAAACTGCAATAAGATGACAGTCAGCGCCTGAACAAGCAATAGCGAAGTCATCAACATAGAGTGATGACCAAATATTGGGTGGAAGAACAGAGGCCAAATCATTTATTGCAAGGAGAAAAAGTGTTGTGCTTAGAACACATCCCTGAGGGACACCTTCAGCTTGGATGAAGTCCGGGGAAAGAACATTATTGACTCGAACACGGAAATGTCTGTCAGTTAAAAAGTTCTTAAGGAAGGATGGTAGATTGCCTCGGAGGCCTAAGGAATGGGCCTGGGCCAAAATATTATACCTCCAAGTCGTGTCATATGCCTTCTCAAGGTCAAAAAATATGGCAATAACTGAGTGATTATTCGCAAAGGCATTACGAACATACGTATCCAAGCGTAGTAAGGGGTCTATGGTAGAACGACCCTTACGAAAGCCATATTGACTAGTGGAGAGACTGTTGTGTGTCTCTAAATACCACATTAAACGTCGATTTACGAGACGTTCCATCACTTTGCAAACTGCACTAGTAAGAGCGATGGGGCGATAGTGGGAGGCATCATGTCCTGTAGTACCCGGTTTGCGGAAAGGGAGAACAATGGCAGATTTCCACAGCTGGGGAAGAACTCCTTGTGCCCAAATAAGATTGAAGAGGTGTAAGAGGACTACAAGGGCTGACCGATGTAAATGTTGTAACATACGAATATGAATGTCGTCAGGCCCAGCTGCCGATGATCGGCAAGCTGAGAGCGTTGCCTCCAGTTCTTGAAGTGTAAAAGGCACATTATACTGTTCTTCTCGGAGAGAAGAAAAGTCCAAGGGCACTAACTCTCTGGCAGACTTTGAGGAAAGAAACGAGGGGCATAGATGGAGCCCTCGGGAAATACGGACCAGATGTGTGCCAAGTTCAATGGCAACGTCGAGAGGGTTTGCTACATCAACACCAGCGACCCGTAGAACAGGAGCTGGATCAGGAGAGTATTTACCACTCAATTTCCTCACTTTTTTCCAGACTGCACTCATAGAAGAAGCAGAGGTGATGGTGGAAACATAGTCTCGCCAACAAGTGCGTTTAGCTTCACGGATGACACGGCGAGCGATCGCACGCTTCTGCTTAAAATCAAGAAGTCTCTCAGCGGTTCTATTGTACCGGTACCTGCCCCATGCAGCACTTTTCAAACGTACTGCACGAGCACAAGCGGGAGACCACCAAGGCACGCACTTCTGAGAATGCCTGCCTGAGGTTTGGGGTATAGAATGAGAAGCTGCGGTATAAACTGACGTCGAGAAGATGTGTAGGAGCTCATCAATGGAGGATGAAGAAGGAACCTCACTAAAAGCAGTGAGGTGTGAGTAAAGATCCCAATTTGCCAGCGAGGGCTACGGAAAGGTGGTGAATAGGAAGGAGAAGTAAGAATGATCGGAAAATGATCGCTGTCATGTAAGTCTGGTAGAACAGACCAGGTGAAGTCTAGTGCAGTGGAGGAAGAGCAGACTGATAGATCGATGCAAGAGAGAGTATGAGTACGAGGATCAAAATGGGTGGGAGTACCCGTATTTAAAACATGGAGGGGGTGAGAGGCGAGAAAAGCCTCCAACTGAATGCCACGTGAGTCACAATGAGACCCCCCCCAGAGGAAATGGTGGGCATTAAAATCACCAAGTAACAGAAGTGGTGGTGGTAAGGATGAAACAAGAAAGGCAAAGTCTGGGATAGAAAATGCTCGAGAAGGAGAGAGATATAAAGAACATATTGTAAACCACTTATTCAAGTGGATACGGGCTGCAGTGTAATGCAGCGAGGTATGGACAAATAGTTGACAGTACGGAATATCATTGCGTAGAAGAAGGGCACTTTCATTAAAGGTCCCATCTGAGAAAGGATCCGAAGAATACAATAAATTATAGCCTGAGATAGGTTGGAAAACAGCCGAGTGTAATTTTGGTTCTTGTAAGCAAGCACCAACAGGGGAACACCTGGAAAGCAACATCTGAAGCTCACCCCGATTACCCCTGAGGCCGCGGATATTCCACTGTAAATAGGCCATGATTGGCGATGAAGAAAATATCAGGAATCTGTAGGTAAAGGTACCTACGGACTAGAGGGGTTAGAAAAGTCAACGTGTGGTGGCATTGGAAGATGTTCAAGTAGCGAAGGAACGGAGCGTTGCGAAGAATGGGGTTGTGAAGATGGAGGAGAGGGAAGAGAAGGAACAGGAAGTGAATCAGTGTCCATTGAAGGTTTAGTCTCTGCAATATATTCTGAAATGGCTTCAAGTGTTTCTGAATTCAAAGATGTATGGGAGACCATATTGGAGATAGAAGGAGGAGGGTGAGTAAAGATTGGGACAGTAATGGACTGTACCAAAGTAGAGGGGGAGGGAAGAGTGTAAGGGACCAGAGATGAAGTGTGGGGGGGGACAGAAGAGGCAGAAACCTGGGAGGTGGCAGAAGAGGGAGAAACTTGGGAGGGGACGGGGGTGGAAGGCATAGTACGAGGAGGAGGGTGAATCTCCACACTTGTAATAGAGCCAGAGAGAGGGGAAGAACTAGGTACAGAGACTGGAAAGGTAAAGTGTGGAGGTGGAAGAAGGGAAGGAAGGGGCAAAGAAGATTTGAGCAATGTGGATTTTTTGGACTTCTGAGTAGAGGGGCGATTGGTATTAGGTGTCGTACGAGGTCTTGTCGATACTGGGGCTTGTGAGGAAGGACGCGAAGATGTGAGAACAGACTGAGTTGTAGTCAGGACGTCAGAGCCAAGGACAGCAAAAGGATTAGATGCCGTAGTGGCTATGGGAGGGGTAACAACAGAGGAGGCTGCAGAAGATGGGACCCCAGAAGTGGGGGGATGTTTGGAAACACGAGAATAAGAAACACAGGGTAGTCTCCCTTGGAGGCGGAGATGAGTAACTGCCATAGCATAAGGGAGACCTTCTGCCTCTTTGAGGCAACGGATTTCACGTTCATTTAAGTAGACCTGGCAACGGCGGGAGTACGAAGGGTGAGCTTCATTACAATTAAGGCAAGATGGAGGTTGACTGCAAGATGTATTAGAATGGTCGTCGGCACCACAGACTGGGCATTCGGCTACAGATCTGCAATATTTCGCTGGGTGACCAAAACGCCAGCAATTTCTACATTGTTGCGGTGTAGGTATCACCTTTCGAACTTGTAACCGATGTCCCGCGACATATACAGAGGACGGGAGTTCTCGGCTGTCAAAAGTTAAACGAGCCACATTGCAAGGGTAACGTCTCCGCCCCCGAGCAGGAAGGACATAAGTGTCTACTTTGAGGATTGGGAGATCCTGGAGTTCCAGCTGTTCAAAAATGTCATTGCCACATGACTGGAAATTCTGTTGGACTATGGTATGGGGCAGAATGACAGTACCACTACAAGAATTGAGAGAAAGATGTTTTTCAATAGTGACAGGAGTAGTATCGATATTCGAAAGGAGAGAAAGATCATGAGCTTGGGTAGCATTCTGGACAGTGACGATGCGCGTACCACTCTTGAGAGCGTGAAATGAAATATCTCTGCCAACATGACGCAGGAGCGCTTTGCCAATACTATGGTCAGAAAGGTAGGCAGAAGAAGAAGTTGGTCTTAAAGTAAAGAATTTAGTCCATTGTGTGGTCCGAAACTGAGCGTGGAGAGGGAGTGCTTGACGTGTCGGTCTTTTCCGAGTAGAATGGGAAGGTAACGAAGGAGCATCATCAGGAGATTGACGTTGGCGTTTAGGAGTAGGACCGGAGTTGGTCCAGCGTGAAATGGGCGGGCGATTCGAAAATTGCCGTACCGTAGAGGGAGAAGCCGGAAGCATAGACAAAGGAGAGCGGAGTTCAGACAAATCGAAGGAGTCAGTCGAAGCCCCGGTACCTGAAGTGGGTGAGGAAACAGCACCGGCAAGAGGTACAGGGGCATCAGGAGTGTCCGAAGAGTGGTCTAAATACAAGGCAGGGTCAGAATGGGGTGCGGTATCAAGAAGGGGCCCGGGGGTAGTGGTTTCATGGACTAGGGCTGCCATGGTTAGGTTACTCCTTTTCTTTTTGTTTTTAAGAAAAAAAAAGAAAGAAGAAAAGAAAATAAAAATAAAAAAAGAATAAAAAAAGGGGGGAGCGGGGAGGAATAGTTCCCAGGAGGAATGAAAGGGCCGGAAATCCCCCTCCGCGCCCAAGAGGACCTCAACACCGCTAGTAACGCAGATGCAGCATGGAACCCGTGCCATACCCTACCCTTCATGCCAGTAAACCAGCAATCCGGGATAGCAACCTCACATCTGCCGAGCTACCTCGGTGGACAAAAGAGAGGGCGGCCGGATATCCGCCACAAAGCATACCTTCTTCGGCCACCACCCCCGGAATTCGAAAGGTGGCTTCCAGAGATACACCCGTCACCCAAAAGACACCCAAAGCTACTCCGGGATACCGGAGAGGGATCGGGACATCCCCAGGCAATCCAGATTCCACGGCAAACTATGCCACCGCCAAGAACCTCAACGGAATGGGATGGACCCCGGTGTCCTTTCCCCTACCGAGGAACTAGCGCGCCTGTGGGAGAAATCCCAAAGGCCAAAAAGAGGAAGGGCAAAAGGGAGGGGTGAGGAGGAGGAGGAATGGAAAAAGGGGAGGATGGGATAGGGGAGGGGAGAATGGGGGGTAATTAGGTTCGGTCTGAGGAAGAAGACCGACAGGGCTAATTCCTCAGACCAAGAGCCTCTTCACCACGCCAAGGAGCCCCCCTTGAAGAGGACTTACATGAGGAGATATGACTGATGTATGATGCTTACATGAGGAGATATGACTGATGTACGATGATTACGGCTCAGTTATCAGTCATAATTCTTCCCTTACAATATATTCGGTAACCTTTCCAAATAATTTTTTTTATAATACTGCATATGATAACTGATCGGTAATTAATTCATGTATACATTCATAAATCTATTTTTATGTAGATGCACAGAAAGTACTGGCAATTAATTTAATTAGTCACCATCGTCATTACAAACTGCGCTAATTCATTCATGAAAATAGTCTTTAGTCATTTGTTTACGATCTTTGAGTTGCTTGACACAATGTCCAGGAGAGACTGTCCAGGAACATTGTCAACAACAACTTCCCTAGTGACAGAAATCCGTTAACATTTAATTAATGAACTTCCTAAAATGGGTGAAGTTGGATGACTTCTCCATTATCCATTATTCTGTGCCTTTCCTTAGTCTAACCATTTAATTAATTTGCTTATTTGTGGTTTAATGTTAGGTGTTCATAAGCTTATGTAACCCAATCTAATTTGATTTAAATACACTTTTTTTATTTACAAGGAACGTAAATCGCAATACAGGGATCAAATGTTATTCCAAGGATGTGTGAAGGCTGCCCATGTTAGGTACCTTGCAGTAAATAGGTACCTTGCAGTAAATAGGTACCTTGGTTAACGTAACTTCTCTTGTGTGGGTCGATCCTGGGGAAGAGGAAATAGTTTTTTTTTTTTGGTTAATTGTCACTGCTTTATACTTATCAATGTCCAAAAAAGCATGATGGGTTAAGAAAATTCGTATACACAATGAAGATCATATATTTTTATAAACAATTTCTTTCACTTTTCGGAGATCTTAGCTTCTGTGGCCCGGTCCTGGACCAGGCCTCGTGGCCCGGTCCTGGAGCAGGCCTCGTATCTGCTAGCATCATCACTCAAATTGTTAGGACCCCACCGCCCACAATCCAACATATACACCACAAATTAGCTGATCAGGAACTATTTTGAGGATTCTCTAGAGTCCCATTTTAAAGACAGCGAGGAGAGGGCTGGTGATACCCTCTATGCATGATGAGTCGTTCTTTCTTATTGCACTCGTCGCTCACCTGCTTTTCATTAGAAGTATCCTGCATCGTCTGTCTAGCATTTTGTGTTCAAATGTAGTAGTAATTTTGGTTTACAGGTTTCAGAATATTCGCACCAATATCTTCCAGATGTAGATTATAATGTAACTTTCAAACCTAAGTTCTAGGGATTTCAAGACTTCCAGAAACTTAAGTGCTTAACTGAGTTAATTATAATTGTTTAAGTTCTTTACACTGTTTTAGAGCTCAGTAGTTATGCCTGCCTTAGAGAGGCCGCTAGTACACGTCACGAGGAGCAAGCTAACACATGCTTGTAGGAGCAAGCTAACATAAGCCTGCAGGAGAAAGCTAACCCAAGTTTGATGGAGCAATCTAACACAAGATTGCAGGAGCAAGCTAACACAAGCTTGCAGGAGCAAGCTAACACAAGTTTGAAGGAGCAATCTAACACAAGCTTGCAGGAGCAAGCTAACACAAGCTTGCAGGAGCAAGCTAACAAGTTTGAAGGAGCAATCTAACACAAGCTCGCAGGAGCAAGCTAACACAAGCTTGCAGGAGCAAGCTAACACAAGTTTGAAGGAGCAAGCTAACACAAGCTTGCAGGAGCAGGCTAACACAAGCATACAGGAGCAGGCTAACACAAGCTTGCAGGAGCAGGCTAACATAAGCTTGCAGGAGCAAGCTAACACAAGTTTGCACGAGCAAGCTAACACAAGCTTGCAAGAGCAAGCTAACACAAGCTTGCAGGAGCAGGCTAACATAAACTTGCAGGAGCAAGCTAACACAACCTTGCAGGAGCAAGCTAACACAAGTTGCAGAAGCAAGCTAACACAAGGTTGCAGGAGCAAGCTAACACAAGTTTGCAGGAGCAAGCTAACACATGTTTGAAGGAGCAAGCTAACACAAGCTTGCAGGAGCAAGCTAACCCAAGCTTGCAGGAGCAGGCTAACATAAACTTGCAGGAGCAGGCTAACATAAACTTGCAGGAGCAGGCTAACACAAGTTTGCAGGAGCAGGCTAACATAAGCTTGCAGAAGCAAGCTAACACAAGCTTGCACGAGCAAGCTAACACAAGCTTGCAGGAGCAGGCTAACATAAACTTGCAGGAACAAGCTAACACAAGCTTGCAGGAGCAAGCTAACACAAGTTGCAGGAGCAAGGTAACACAAGGTTGCAGGAGCAAGCTAACACAAACTTGCAGGAGCAAGCTAACACAAGTTTGCAGGAGCAAGCTAACACAAGCTTGCAGGAGCAAGCTAACACAAGCTTGTAGGTACAAGCTTGCAGAAGCAAGCTAACACAAATTTGCAGGAGCAAGCTAAAACAAGCTTGCAGGAGCAAGCTAACGCAAGTTTGAAGGAGCAAGCTAACACAAGCTTGCAGGAGCAAGCTAACACAAGTTTGAAGGAGCAAGCTAACACAAGCTTGCAGGAGCAAGCTAACACAAGCTTGCGGGAGCAAGCTAACACAAGTTTGAAGGAGCAAGCTAAAACAAGCTTGCAGGAGCAAGCTAACACAAGTTTGAAGGAGCAAGCTAACACAAGCTTGCAGGAGCAAGCTAACACAAGTTTGAAGGAGCAAGCTAACAGAAACTTGCAGGAGCAAGCTAACACAAGCAAGCTAACACAAGTTTGAAGGAGCAAGCTAACACAAGCTTGCAGGAGCAAGCTAACAAGAGCTTGCAGGAGCAAGCTAACATAAGCTTGCAGGAGCAAGCTAACACAAGCTTGCAGGAGCACGCTAACACAGGTTTGCCAAGTTTGCAGGAGCAAGCTAGCACAAGCTTGCAGGAGCAAGCTAACACAAGTTTGAAAGAGCAAGCTAACACAAGCTTGCAGGAGCAAGCTAACACAAACTTGCAGGAGCAAGCTAACACAAGTTTGCAGGAGCAACCTAACACATGTTTGAAGGAGCAAGCTAACACATGTTTGAAGGAGCAAGCTAACACAAGCTTGCAGGAGCAAGCTTACACAAGCTTGCTGGAGCAGGCTAACATAAACTTGCAGGAGCAAGCTAACACAAGCTTGCAGGAGCAAGCTAACACAAGCTTGCAGGAGCAAGCTAACGTAAGTTGCAGAAGCAAGCTAACACAAGCTTACACAAATAACCCGCACATAAAAGAGAGAAGCTTATGACGACGTTTCGGTCCGACTTGGACCATTGACAAAGTCACACTAACAGAGGTGGAGCAGGAAGGCTATATATAGGCAGGAAGAGGTGGAGGTAGTAGTAGTAGTAGTACAAGAATTGTATATAATATCGACAGGATGAAATGACACATGCACAACACCCGGGCATCCCCACCGTAGACGCTTCGCCATCCAGCCAGCCACTGGATGGTGAAACGTCCACAACAAAGACAACCAGACGCCGCACATGTGTCTTAATTTTATCAGTAGTTGTAGTAGAAGAAGAGGTAGTAGTAGTGGTAGTGGTAGAAGTGGGAAATAAGGAAGACGAGCCAGTCAAATACAAAGGAAGGGGAGCACTGCAAGAGAGCTAGAAACCCACAGAGGGAGAGCAAGCGCACCAAGGTGCGTGAAAGGGGAAGTGGTGAAATAAAATAAAATAAATGAAGAGGGAACAGAAACACGAGACAGGAGAGAGAAAGACAACCCAGAGGAGAAAAGGAGAGAGGAAAGGGGAAGAGGAAGAAAAAGAAGAAGAAGAAAAAATGAGGATTCAGGTTAAGTCATGGGTGTTCTGAAGTTTGGAGCATTTTACAATGTAGTGGGAGAGGAAGGCATCTACAGAGACGAAGCCAGGGCTAAGGTTCATACAAGGAAAGTTGTGTATTAGAGAGGATTCAACTAAACGGCGACTGTTCGAGTTGGAAGTAGGGAAGACAGTTTTAGCAGAAGACCAGTCAATAGGATGGCTATGATCTCTGACGTGACAGAAAAGAGCATTGTTAGTGTCGGCAAGCCTAACACTATTTTTGTGCTCCCTAAGTCTGTCAGAAAGAGATCGACCAGTTTCTCCGAAGTATTGAAGAGGACAGGAGGAGCAAGAAATAGAGTAGACACCAGGAACATCTGTAGAGGGAGGAGAGGTATGAACGAGATTAGTGCCAAGAGTGTTAGTCTGGCAGAAGGTAAGCTTGATGTCTAAGGGACGGAGAGAATTGTGCGGGTTATTTGTGTATCGTTCCAGTCACGGTATTGTGCCTTTTTGTTATTTAACACAAGCTTGCAGGAGCAAGCTAACACAAGTTTGCAGGAGCAAGGTAGCACACGCTTGCAGGAGCAAGCTAACACAAATTTGCAGGAGCAAGCTAACACAAGCTTGTATGTGCAAGCTCCCGCAAGCTTGCAGGAGCAAGCTAACACAAGTTTGAAAGAGCAAGCTAACACAAGCTTGCAGGAGCAAGCTAACACAAGTTTGCAGGAGCAAGCTAACACATGTTTGAAGGAGCAAGCTAACACAAGCTTGCAGGAACAAGCTTACACAAGCTTGCTGGAGCAGGCTAACATAAACTTGCAGGAGCAAGCTAACACAAGCTTGCAGGAGCAAGCTAACACAAGCTTGCAGGAGCAAGCTAACGTAAGTTGCAGAAGCAAGCTAACACAAGCTTGCAGGAGCAAGCTAGCACAAGTTTGCCAAGTTTGCAGGAGCAAGGTAGCACAAGCTTGCAGGAGCAAGCTAACACAAATTTGCAGGAGCAAGCTAACACAAGCTTGTAGGTGCAAGCTCCCGCAAGCTTGCAGGAGCAAGCTAACACAAGTTTGAAGGAGCAAGCTAACACAAGCTTGCAGGAGCAAGCTAACACAAGTTTGAAGGAGCAAGCTAACTCAAGCTTGCAGGATCAAGCTAACATAAGTTTGAAGGAGCAAGGTAAAACAAACTTGCAGGAGCAAGCTAACACAAGTTTGAAGGAGCAAGCTAACACAAGCTTGCAGGAGCAAGCTAACACAAGCTTGCAGGAGCAAGCAAACACAAGTTGCAGGAGCAAGCTAACACAAGTTTGCCAAGTTTGCAGTAGCAAAATAGCACAAGTTTGCAGGAGCAAGTTAACACAAGTTTGAAGGAGCAAGCTAACACAAGTTTGAAGGAGCAAGCTAACACAAGCTTGCAGGAGCAAGCTAACACAAGCTTGCAAGAACAAGCTAACACAAGCTTGCAGGAGCAAGCTAACACAAGTTTGAAGGAGCAAGCTAACACAAGTTTGAAGGAGCAAGCTAACACAAGCTTGCAGGAGCAAGCTAACACAAGCTTGCAGGAGCAAGCAAACACAAGTTGCAGGAGCAAGCTAACACAAGTTTGCCAAGTTTGCAGTAGCAAAATAGCACAAGTTTGCAGGAGCAAGTTAACACAAGTTTGAAGGAGCAAGCTAACACAAGTTTGAAGGAGCAAGCTAACACAAGCTTGCAGGAGCAAGCTAACACAAGCTTGCAAGAACAAGCTAACACAAGCTTGCAGGAGCAAGCTAACACAAGTTTGAAGGAGCAAGCTAACACAAGTTTGAAGGAGCAAGCTAACACAAGCTTGCAGGAGCAAGCAAACACAAGCTTGCAAGAGCAAGCTAACACAAGCTTGCAGGAGCAAGGTAACACAAGTTTGAAGGAGCAAGCTAACACAAGCTTGCAGGAGCAAGCTAACACAAGCTTGCAGGAGCAAGCTAATACAAGTTTGCATTAGCAAGCTAACACAAGTTTGCAGGAGCAAGCTAACACAAGTTTGTAGGAACAAGCTAACACAAGTTTGTAGAAACAAGCTAACACAAGTTTGAAACAGCAAGCTAACACAAGCTTGCAGGAGCAGGCTACCACAAGTTTGAAGGAGCAAGCTAACACAAGCTTGCAGGATAAAGCTAACACAAGTTTGAAGGAGCAAGGTAAAACAAGCTTGCAGGAGCAAGCCCTGTAACAACTTCAGTCAGTATTACCAAGGCTGGCTCCTCCTCAGGAAAATTAATGAATAGAAAAAGAAATAATAACAGACAATGATAAACACTTTATTATTTAGAAACGGAAAATGTAAAACAATAAAACATGAATGGGTATCCTAATTGAAAGAAAAATGAAAAATGAAATGAAAAAAATTACATTTGAACTCAACGCTAATATAGGTATATCGTGGTAATGGGGTGGCAGGTGTTGGTGACACTGCGTGTTGTTGAAATCGTAGCCGTTGCTGATGTGGGGGGGGTAGCAGGTGTTGGTGACCACCACTGGCTCGTTCTTCACAGAGTATAGCCGTGACTAATTACTTCAGATGACAGGAAAACAGGTTCATTACCACAGCTATGATGAGGGGTTGGGTTCTGTGTTGGCTTACATAACAGGTAAGTAGATTAAACATGGGACGTCTCATGACGTTAGTCTGTCTCCTCCTATTCTTCTCGTTGGTTGGCAGGTGGCCCTCTCTGTCATTCCAAGCTATAGAGACAGATTACCCACTGCTTAAGAAATCACTCTCCATGATAAGTGTAATATCTAAAAGATGTGGTGATTATTAAAACATTTAACAGATAAAGACTGAAAGGACTAAGTTAATTATTGGTCAAAAGTGAAGCTTTCAACCAATAAGTCCACTAAAATATGGTCAGGCGTGTACTTACAGAAGTGTTGGGAGCTGTGAGTCGAGTGATTTACTGTTTGACCGGAGCCCCACACGTAACCTTTCAGAGGGGGGGGGGAAGAGGGAGGGGAAGGGATAGCGGGAGCTAGACTGACCCTACCTTAACAAGCAGCCGGCAATCAAACTATCACTTTCGGGGAGGGGGAAAAAGGGGGGGGGGAATATCGGGGGCTGGACTTACCCTACCTTAACAAGTAGCCAGCAATGAAACTATTAATATACACTCCCTAGATACTCCTATCTATTGAACTTTTCCCTCACACTCCCCCATACCAAGACTTATAGTCAAGGAGTATAAGAGGAATAGGCGAGGAAAAAGTTCTAACATGTGGAAGTCGTGTAAGGCAACAAATCTTCTACTGACTGTCACGACTTAACCAGTCAGAGAAATAATTGGATGAACCATTGATATACACAATATGGAACTTAAAAGCCTGGAGTGCCAATGTCCACCTCAAGAGGTGACTGTTGGTTCCCTTAAAAGTTTCTAGGTATGTCAAAGGTTTGTGGTCCGTTTCTAAAATGAATTCTTTTCCCAGCAAATAAAATTTAAGCTTGGAGATACCCCACACAAGAGCCAAACATTCCTTTTCTATGGTGGAGTATCCCGTTTCTGCAGGAGGGAAGTTTTAGATTTAATAAATATACAGGATTTAGGAGTGTGTGTATTTTGTGCAGTAAGCACTTGACATCTATTGCAAGAACAATACTTCTTTGTAACCTGTAAGTACATCCTTGGCCAAAAATAAGTGTGTTTGAGTTTATGCCACGTCTTACGATGGGCCAAGTGTTCGGTCACTGGCAAATCATGAGCCATTTGAAGAACAGTCTCTCGGCATGGTTTAGGAACAACAAGTAGGGAATAATCTATCACTGAAGAATGAGATTTAAAGACCGACTTATATAAGATACCATTAATATATTCAAACTTATGAGATACGTATCTCCCATGGATAACTTTGTTGTTAAAAGTTTGATTATGACAATCCTGAAGTGAAGGGCAATTGCGCTGTATATTGACAAAGTCATCCTTGGACATAAAATCTGGGAAAATAAAAGGACTTACGGTGGGAGAAGAGGTGGTAGGAGAAGCTGGGGTTATGGTCTGAGCCCTAGTCAAGAAATTGAGAGTGCTGGAGGCAATACCCTTACTTTCACCCAACGAGTGGACAGGTGATCCTGCTACCTCACTATCGAGAACAGTATCATCTGTTTCCACCCCCCAAATGAACAGTACGGGACAATGCAGCTTCCGGTGCAGAATTGTTAAGGGGATTATTTAACTTGCAAGGAAGAAGAGCTGGAAAATTTAGGTCCACGGGTGGTGACGAAAGATCCGCCTCTGAAGGAAGAACGGCACCTTTAATGTTACCCACTATTATAGAACAAGTAATTGGGGCTAGTACCACATTAGTCCAACCGGTGAACCATTTAGTTTTCAAGTAACAACTTATTGTAGGGAAAGTATTTTCACGACCCAAGTAATCTGAAAGAATATAGGACACAAGAGAGGGTTTAAAGTAAGGGAACAGTTTGTCCGAAATTACGATGCACGTACATCCAGTGTCACGTAATATATCTGAGGCTTTTATACCATTAACTGCTCCTGAACAGAAGGGTGCTTGGTCATTACCGTCAACAAAACATCTTCCAACTTTCTCTATTTTCTTGGAAGGGCAATCTGGACGTTTATGTCCAATACCACCACATCGATGACAGGTTGGTATAATAGCTGGTGACTTTGCTTCTACTGTATGCTTCTTAATCTTTGGTTCAGGAGAACCATTGCCCTTAAGGTTCGATCCCTTTAGGTCTTCATAGCAATTGTGAGCCTCAGTATACAAGTCAGCGGCCTCAGCAACTTCCTCAGCTTTAATCAGGTTATGTTCTCTAATGAATGTTCTTATCTGGTGGGGAAGAGCTGTCAGGAACTGGTCAGCAACCATGAAGTCTCCAAGAGATTCATAACTGTGATCAATTCCTGAACTCTCTATCCAAAAGTCGAACAAACGAAAGAGTGTTACCTGTAACTGCTGAAAGTTCTGGCCAGGCTGTAAGGTGGCATACCTGAAATCTTTCCTGTAAGAATTAGTGGTTTTTTGATATGCTTTAAGGATTGCCTTCTTCAGTACGTTATAATTACATATATCCTGCGACAAAGTTGCATAGATATTCAAGGCTGTACCAGAAAATAACATTCCTAACCTGGTAGCCCAGGTGTCAGCAGGCCATTCACAGAGGGTAGCAGTATTTTCGAACCTGATAATGTATGAAGTTATGTCGTCCCCCTCTGTGAAGGAAGGTAAATTAGGTGTTGGAATATGTGCACTGACTGCATGTTGTTCCATTACTTCTTCCTCTAATTGTTGTTGTGTAAAAGTTAACTTTTTATTCTCTAATTCAAGGCGAGATTTTTCGAGCTCGCGGTCCTTTTCTCTCTCTATTAACTCATGTTCTCTATCCTTTGCTCTTTCCTCAAGTTCTCTTAATTTAACTTGTTCCTCACGTATTTTAGCTTGTTCCTCACGTGCTCTAGCTCTTTCCTCACGATCAAGTCTATCACACTCTTTTTGGTCTTCTCGCTCTCTATCTTTCTTGGCTTTCTCTTTCAATTCTCTTTCTCCTTTTTCTCGTGTCTTTCCCTATCTGTCTTTCTTCTCTCTCAACTCTCTTTCAAGTCTTTCCTAGATCTTAGCACTAATGAAAGATTCTAAATTTTTCCTTGTTATTCCTAACTTACTTCCAGCATTCATCCAAAGCTGGTATTCCTCCATACTTGCAAGAATAACTTAAACTACCAGGGGAAATGAAACGGGTATTAAAGAAAATGGAGGGTTCAATTCCTGCTCCGCTCAAACTGTAAATAAACCAGAGGGCTCAATCCCAACTTCAATTAAACAATATGTATTACTTAAAATGAAGGGTTCTATGCCGGCTCTGAGCAGTAAGTAGAATGGGGTCACTTGACCATCCAATCTTCTCACCAACAAATCAAGAGTGTCCTACAACAGTTCCCTTGATATAATAAAGAGCTCAATGAAACAAATTGTCACTGGAAAACCTCGGGTCCCTAGAGTCTAATCCTCCAAAGTGTTTCAAGCTCAAAAAGGTGGCAGAATTAAATAATATATCCTGCCTGACTTGACTTACAATAAATTGAGACTATAACAATCACCAAATCTTTTAAATACCTGTACCCTAGTCCTACCATAGAGAATGATTACTCATGGCTGGTGGTAACCGTCTGTGGTATGCAGCGTTGAAGTTCCAACAGTAGATTTGAGATGGAATTGAATCTTGATTCAGTAGAGTTGATCCGGGCAAGGTCGCCACTTGTGAAGGCTTACTCAGCCCTGTAACAACTTCAGTCAGTATTACCAAGGCTGGCTCCTCCTCAGGAAAATTAATGAATAGAAAAAGAAATAATAACAGACAATGATAAACACTTCATTATTTAGAAACGGAAAATGTAAAACAATAAAACATGAATGAGTATCCTAATTGAAAGAAAAATGAAAAATGAAATGAAAAAAATTACATTTGAACTCAACGCTAATATAGGTATATCGTGGTAATGGGGTGTCAGGTGTTGGTGATACTGCGTGTTGTTCAAATCGTAGCCATTGCTGATGTGGGGGGGTAGCAGATGTTGCTGACCACCATCGGCTCGTTCTTCACAGAGTATAGCCATGACTAATTACTTCAGATGACAGGAAAACAGGTTCGTTACCACTGCTATGATGAGGGGTTAGGTCCTGTGTTGGCTTAAATAACAGGTAAGTAGATTAAACATGGGACGTCTCAGGACATTAGTCCGTCTCCTTCTATTCTTCTCGTTGGTTGCCAGGTGACCCTCTCTGTCATTCCAAGCTGTAAAGAGAGACAGATTACCCACTGCTTAAGAAATCACTCTCCATGATAAGTACAATACCTAAAAGATGTGGTGATTGTTAAAACATTTAACAGATAGAGACTGAAAAGACTAAGTTAATTATTGGTCAAAAGTTTGAAGGAGCAAGCTAACACAAGCTTGCAGGAGCAAGCTAACATAAGCTTACAGGAGCAAGCTAACACAAGTTGCAGGAGCAAGCTAACACAAGCTTGCAGGAGCAAGCTAACACAAGTTTGCAGGAGCAAGCTAACACAAGTTTGAAGGAGCAAGCTAACACAAGTTTGAAGGAGCAAGCTAACACAAGCTTGCAGGAGCAAGCTAACACAAGCTTGCAGGAGCAAGCTAACACAAATTTGCATTAACAAGCTAACACAAGTTTGCAGGAGCAAGCTAACACAAGGTTGCAGGAGCAAGCTAACACAAGTTTGTAGGAACAAGCTAACACAAGTTTGTAGGAACAAGCTAACACAAGTTTGAAGGAGCAAGCTAACACAAGTTTTTTTTTTTATATATTTTATTTAAAACCATACACAAACATGAGGCACAAGAAAATTCAAACAAATATATTGCACTGAATGAAAATCCCTACATCGGATATTGAAACAATACCTATTACCATTACATTGTTAACATTATAACAACTATAACCAATACTATATCTGATGCCGAAGCTTAAACTGTCCTAAACTAGATACATGCGTATAAGTTAACAATAGTAAAAATGCAACCTAATCATCAAATTAAGCATTCTATCTCTTAATTAGCTCGGAATTGATATATGTACAGTACAATTATCCTTCATTATTTTTTTTTTCAAATTCCTTCCACTCTGAACACAAGAAAGGAATATAGAATAAGAATGGACCTACATAAATTTAGAAACCTCATATGCAAACCACTACACTGATCAGCACAGGTCTATTGATACATCCCTCTCTTTATGAGAATACGTTCAAATTTTTTCCAATAAATTGCTTGCCATAAAAACATTGAACCACCTTGTTAATAATAGTCCTGTAATGTCAAGAAGCATTACACCATTATCATAAGTTATACCATCTACCTAAGCCTAGTATTCCTACTACAATATGATTATCATAACAAACCATAAATTTACCAAAAACCCACTAACTATTCTAAATCGTTGATGTACATATTTACAATGAATAAAAAACAATAAAAAGGAAATCCCACTCTTCTCATTCTAAATATTTCTGACTGTCAGTTCTCCTACATGTGCTAAACAAAGGAATTTTAATATAAAACATACTGACATATTTAACACATTCACATCCACCTTCAATTATAATGATACCTCCATTCAACCAAGAATAATGCATTCACCTGTATTAACTCGAAGAGTACAGAAAATTTTCCGTTAACAAATCTTAGCAATATTCGTCATATTGCCTCCATCAATAAATACATTAAAAGGAAAAAACAACCTTAAAATATCAAACCTACCTATTTTATAATATACACCATTTAAGTTGTGCTTTACATAAGAAAAAACTCTGTAATTAAACTGAAAATAAAGATCTTTTTACCATTTACAATTGAATCAAAATCATTAAAGACACCTATAACATATTTGAATCTCATTGAAAAATTTCATCATAAAGTCCTTGAAATGATTTATACATGAAAAATAATATGCGATCGTAGTGCAACACACTTCCAAATGATAACTGTGTAGTACCTGAAACCCTCGGGGCAATAACCCTATTGCCCCTAGATATCAAAACTCAATTATACATCCATAAAAACAACTCTCCATGCTCACTCCCCATTCTAGGAAAATAGCCCATTGTATCCCCTTACCCACTTTGCAAATCCCATAAATCCCTTAATGTGAAATTTCTATAACCCTCACTAAAATCTCTCTCCCATCTCCCTCCATACACCCCTTTATTCCTACACTGTGTCCTATAAAAAGTTGCTGCCAACGCATTAATTCTTGCACACACGTCCGCCTCCCTCATAGCCCACATCATATATATATAATCCGTAATCATATACCCAATAGCATTCTCAACCCTTTTATTCACCCCAGTTATATCTAAACTTAAAACCCTCAAGACCTGCAAACCCCCTCCCCCCACTAACCTTAAACCTTACCCATCCAAACCCTTATGAGTTCAATACAATTGCAAAAATACACCGTATGATATATAGTCGCCAATCCTCCACAATCCTTGCATTCCCCATCCTCTCGTATTCTCTTATAGAATAAAACCATTCCTGACAGCAAGATTCCATGTAAAAATCTATACATAAATTCTCTGACTTTAGGTTTTAAACGCAATTTTTTTAAACGCCCCCAAATATTACACCAATCATACATCAGATAAACTCCTTCTACCGCCACTACCACAGCCTTACCATCTACCCTATCAAGATTTCTCAATTTAATATGTGAAGGATCCCTCACGTTTATGAAGACACGCAACATTGCCTCACCTATCATGAACTCCCTACCCCCCACCACCGTCGAATATCCTGATGTATCCTATGAAGTCCATCTTCTTTTGCCCCCCCTCACACTTATAACTACGTTTTAAATACATACTTATTATCCTCTTTTCGACATCTATAAGACCCAGCCCTCCACGGCCAACCGGGAGTGTGACAACCGCTCTACTTAACCATTCGCTCCCTGTTCCCCAAATGAATCTAAAAACACTTTTTTGTAACCTTTTTAACTCACAACGAAGTATCGGAAATATTACTATAACATGCCATAGTTTACTATATAATAGCATATTTGTTGTAATCACCCTTTGTTGCAAACTTAATTTAGCAGCTCTTAAACCACTGAGGTGCTTCAGAACACTATCAACGATACGCACGGAATTTATTTGTTGTGCTAACTTGATATCACTTACATAAACGATCCCACATATCTTTATTTGGTCCACCCTTTCCCACCTTTCAGCAACCATTCCTTCCTCATGTGACCCTTTTCCAAGATTCATATACAGTGGACCCCCGCATACCGGACGCCTTGCATAACGGACAATCCGCATACCGGACGCTTTGATCGCTAAAATTTTGCCTCGCATACCGCCCAAAAACCCGCTCAGCGCCCTTCGTCCGAGACGCGTCCAATGTGCGGCCTAAGCCAGCCTCATATGTTCCGCCGGTGGCATTGTTTACCAGCCAGCCTCCGCGGTAACATTCAAGCATACAATCGGAATATTTCGTATTATTACAGTGTTTTCGGTGCTTTATCTGGAAAATAAGTGACCATGGGCCCCAAGAAAGCTTCTAGTTCCAACCCTACAGCAATAAGGGTTAGAATTCCAATAGAGATGAAGAAAGAGATCATTGATAAGTATGAAAGTGGAGTGCGTATCACCGACCTGGTCAGGTTGTACAAGAAACCCAAATCAACCATCTCTACTATTGTGGGCAACAGAAAGGCAATCAAGGAAGCTGTTCTTGCCAAAGGTTTAACTGTGTTTTCGAAACAGAGATCGCAAGTGATGGAAGATGTTGAGAGACTCTTATTGGTGTGGATAAATGAAAAACAGCTAGCAGGAGATAGCGTTTCTCAAGCGATCATAAGCGAAAAGGCTAGGAAGTTGCATGAGGATTTAATTAAAAAAAGGCCTACAACTAGTGATGATGTGAGTGAATTTAAGGCCAGCAAAGGTTGGTTTGAGAGATTTAAGAAGCGTAGTGGCATACATAGTGTGATAATGCATGGTGAGGCTGCCAGTTCGGACCACAAAGCGGCTGAAAGATATGTGCAGGAATTCAAGGAGTGCATAGAAACTGAAGGACTGAAACCTGAACAAGTGTTTAATTGTGATGAAACAGGCCTGTTTTGATGTGTTCCAATGCTACTGGTGATTGCAAAGTGAAGCCTTTATTAGTGTATCACTCTGAAACTCCCAGACCGTTCAGGCAAAAGAATGTCCTCAAGGAAAATTTGTGTGTGCTGTGGAGGGCAAACAGAAAGGCATGGGTCACTAGGGACTTTTTCTATGACTGGTTACACCATGCATTTGCCCCCAATGTGAAAGATTACCTAACTGAAAAGAAATTAGAACTTAAGTGCCTCCTGGTGTTAGACAATGCCCCTGGTCATCCTACAGACGTGGCAGAGCGACTTTATGGGGACATGAAATTCATTAACATCAAGTTTTTGCCTCCTAATACCACTCCTCTCCTGCAGCCCATGGACCAGCAGGTTATTGCAAACTTCAAAAAACTGTACACAAAAGCTCTGTTTGAAAGGTGCTTTGTAGTGACCTCAGAAACTCAACTGACTCTAAGAGACTTTTGGAGAGATCACTTTAATATCCTCAATTGTATAAACCTTATAGGTAAGGGAGTGACTAAGAAGACCTTGAACTCTGCTTGGAAGAAACTGTGGCCAGAATGTGTAGACAAAAGGGATTTTGAAGGGTTTGAGGCTAACCCTGAGAGGAGTATGCCAGTTGAGGAATCAATTGTGGCATTGGGGAAGTCCTTGGGGTTGGAGGTTAGTGGGGAGGATGTGGAAGAGATGGTGGAGGACGACAATGAAGAACTAACCACTGATGAGCTGATAGATCAACTTCAAGAGCAAGAGGCCAGACCTGAGGAAACTGGTTCAAAGGAGGGGAGAGAGAAATTGAAGGAATTGCATACTACAAAGATTAAGGAAATGTGTGCAAAATGGCTTGAAGTGCAAACCTTTTTTGATGAAAATCACCCTCACACAGCTATTGCAAGCCGTGTTGGCAACCTGTACACTGACAATGTTGTGAAACACTTTAGGGAAGTCATAAAGGAACGAGAGGTACAGGCCACTATGGACAGATATGTTGTGCGAAAGAAGTCCAGTGACTCTGAAGCTGGTCCTAGTGGCATTAAAAGAAGAAGGGAAGTAACCCCAGAAAAGGACTCGACACCTCAAGTCTTAATGGAAGGGGATTCCCCTTCTAAACACTAACACTCTCTCTCCCCTCCTCCCATCCCATCAATCATCACCAGATCTTCAATAAAAGTAAGTGTCATGTAATTGTGCATGCCTTTTTCAGTTTGTGTGTATTAAAATTAACATTTCATGTGGTAAAAATTTTTTTTTTCATACTTTTGGGTGTCTTGCACGGATTAATTTGATTTCCATTATTTCTTATGGGGAAAATTCATTCGCATACCGAACATTTCGCATAACAGCCAGCCCTCTTGCACGGATTAAGGTCGCTATGCGGGGGTCCACTGTACTTTGTTTTCCCCGTATTAATCGTCATGCCAGAAGCCTTCTCAAAAACTTTCACTAACTTTTCTACCCGAAGCAAATCCATGTTTTCTCTCACCAAAATCGTCGTATCGTCGACATATCCAACAATGCCCGCTCCCCCACCCCTTACATTACCCATCCCATTTGCTTCCAATAAAACCCTTATCCCTCTATAAAAGGGATCTTGAAAACAAGCAAAAAAAATTTGTGAAAGGGGACAACCTTGATGCAAACCCCTTCCCATCTGAATTCTATCTCCCAACCTCCCATTCACCTGCACATGCAAGGTTGCCTCCAGATACATTAATTTGGCCCATGATGTAATTTCCACCCCAAACCCCTGCCATCTCATGATCTTCCATAACGTCTCCCGTTCCACACTATCATATGCCGCCTCCCAATCTATAGCCAATACCCCCCCTCCGAATCTTACTCTTTCTTCAATGAAACTTCTAATCATACCGTGACCTTCATACATAGACCTGCCCGGTACCCCATATTGTCCCTTGTCAATCACTTTGCCCAGGACTTTTTTTATTCTGTTAGCCAAGATCCTTCCAAAAATTTTATAGTCACCACATAGTAACGAGATTGCACGATAATGTTTAACCGTTAATGGCTCACCTTTAGGAACTAGGACGACCACAGCCAACCTTTGTTGTTCCCCTAAAACCCCATCCCGCTTCATTATATTGAATAAACGTACCAAAAACCGCTTTAAAATGTTCCAATTTTGAAGAAAAAAAGTCGCTGGGCAACCCATCAATTCCTGGCGCCTTACCTAATTGCGCCCCAGATAAAGCCTCCCAAGTCTCTCACTCCGTTATCGGCCCTCAAAACATCAAACGATTATGCTCCATCAGCTCACACTGCACAAACCTACCGATTGACTGCAATGCAATTTCACTTATTCCAACACTTTGCGTTTTCAATATACCCACTCATACCCACTCATACCCTCCATCGCCATCAACACCTGATTCACTCTATACCCCTGCATACCTACCTGAACATTCAACCCCATTAACTCCATTGCCTTGCGACGTCTGTGTTGATTCCTCAACACACGCCGACGGCCGATCTCCCCACAAAACCTCTTCGATTCCACCCTTAAGCCTTTCCCCATCAAACCTTTCATTTTGTAAATTTCGTAGTTGCTCCTTAATTCTTTCAATTTCTATAACAGGATAATTAGCATTCGCTTGTACATAGCAGTCGCGCAACTGCCCCTCTAAATATCGTTGGAAACCATACTGTAACTGATTATATCTCACCACTTGACTAATATAATATTCCTTAATTCGCTTTTTGGCTATCGTTTCCCACCAATTAACCAAAGTCACATCTCCAGGTGCTTCAACCACTAGGCGTTCTCACATATGCCCAAAAGACAAACGACTTTCCTCTCCAATAACTTTACATTCAATTTCCAAAATGATGGACCCCTCCTAGGCACACCCTCAATATCTACATCCATTACAACTCCTCTATGATCCGAAAAAACCACATTTATCACATTCACTCTCCGCACTGTAACCGCACAAGACACGTACATTCTATCCAATCTCGCAGCATAATCTCATCTAATGAAAGTATGCTCCACCATGCCACCCCCCCACACATCCATTAAACCCCCACTCATCAATAAATCTCCCAGGAACCCCAAGCAACAACCCGCTCCTCGAGGCTCCACATCCTTTCGCCGTATTACACAATTCCAGTCGCCCCCTATTATTGCTACATTTGGTAAACTACATAGATAATATACTAATACATCTTGTACAAAATGAGTTTTAAGTCGGACATCTCCCTCGGCCGGCCCATATACACATCGTAACCATCCATTTCTAACTCATATCCAATTCTGTAATTGTGTTCTTGGAGAAATACCACATCCACATCTAGACGCACCAAAAATTCATTAAACCACTTTCGCTTCCGCTCAGATCTCAAACCGTTAATATTTATTGTCAAAACCTTAAAGTCAATTAATGGGATTTTCCTTTCGTTCTAGGTATAGACTTTTCACTTATACATTTTACAACACCTCTATCCCTCCCCCCTTTTTTGGGAACCATCTTGATAAACTCTTGTTTCGTGGATTCACTGTTCCCTTTCCTCTGTACCTCCGCCCAAGATTTTTTCCCTGGCCTTTGGGCAGGAGTAAGCACGTTGTCTGAGTCCGATGGGGTCGTAGTTCGCTTTCGCATCCTACCCTCCACCTGCATTGGGATTTCTTTAGTACTATCGTGATGCACCTCCACTTCTGCTACATTCACCATCATACCATGCGACACACTAGACTCAATGCTTCCATCCGTTGCCTCACCATGATGCTCAACCGATCCCAAAATTGCACCTGGATCCTCCACACGGTTGACGATCGACTCGTCTAACAAAACATCCATTGCCTTCACTAAAGACACCGCTACATCCTCTTCCCCCATAGTGGGCAGAGTCTCTTCAAATACTTTATTTATGTCCAATGACGGTGATTCTCCTCGCTGTATTGCATCCTTCAAAGCATTCTCCTGTGCTTTTTCTACATCATCACTCCAAGATGACCGTTGTCGAGACAGGTTAGCATAAGACTGGTCTCGTCCCTCACCTTCCTCGACCTCTTCCGATTGTTGCTGTTGCGATAGTTGGAGATTCCCATGATGCTTACCACACTGTGCCGCTATGTGGTCATACGACCCACACAGCTGACACGTACGACATTGCCCCGCATATGTTACATATACTTGAGTTCGAAGTGCTTGAAACATAACATAGGATTGTATGGGATGGTGTAAGGTCATTTTGACTGAAAACGTTCCTTCCAACATTCCAGCATAAGGTCCAGTGGCCCACCGACCTGCAGAGGCCATATGAACCATACCATAATTACGTAGTTCATCTTTTATAACAAAATCAGTCGCCTCAAAAGGCACATTATTGATTCTTACCCATGTGTAATGTCGAGATACATCATGAAGACATACTGATACAGCTTAATTGACGGCTATAATGGTCTCTTGATACTTATCAACCACCGCTTTGTAGACATTTGCTGACGTCAATTTAACAAAGATCCATGTCGTCCCATTAAGTGCTACACCACATATCTCTTCATTTGCGATACCGTAGGTATCGCGGATAATCACCGGTAGTAACAAATCCATCGTGGCTCCTGTGACAGCCCCACGGGTCAACTCAATGCAGACAGTGTTGATGAGCCTGCTGCTATGCAGCGCCATGTTGGAAAATAAAGTTTTCACCAGCTAACGCCAGGGGTAGCAGCTCAAACAGGCAAACTGCGCAAAAGCCAACTCAATCAGAAGCGTCTGAGCAGCAGGTCCGCACGGCCCGGAAGCAATGTGAACAATGTTAACACAAGTTTGTAGGAACAAGCTAACACAACCTTGCAGGAGCACGGCAACACAAGTTTGCAGGAGCAAGCTAACACAAGCTCGCAGGACCAAGCTAACACATGTTTGAAGGAGCAAGCTAACACAAGCTTGCAGGAGCAAGCTAACACAAGGTTGCAGGAGCAAGCTAGCACAAGGTTGCAGGAGCAAGCTAACACAAGCTTGCAGGAGCAAGCTAACACAAGTTTGTAGGAGCAAGCTAACACAAATTTGAAGGAGCAAGCTAAGACAAGCCTGCAGGAGCAAGCTAACATAAGTTTGTAGGAGCAAGCTAACACAAACTTGAAGGATCAATCTAACACAAGCTTGCAGGAGCAAGCTAGCACAAGCAAGCTAGCACAAGCTTGCAAGAGCAAGCTAACAAAAGTTTGCAGGAGCAAGCTAACACAAGCTTGCAGGAGCGAGCTAACACAAGTTTGTAGGAACAAGCTAACACAAGTCTGAAGGAGTGTGACGGTCCTCTGCCAAACTAGCGGTTAAATGGTTAACCTGCCAGCCGGCAATACCACTGGGTACGTCATCAAACCCAATGTGGGGACTGCTGAGCCGGCTTTAGAAGCAGTATTTACCAGAACACCTTACGGTAGATATCTACTGGCAGTAGAGAGTATTTGTCTGACCGTCTTATTATATATATCTACTAGCATTAGAGGAAGCGCTCACCAGCTCACTGAGTCTGTTGGCCTAAGTTATTTGACGGCCGCATTCAGTGAGCTTGCAACATAATGTTTTCTGCACCGGACCACCTTGTGGTGTGTCAACTGGTCTTGAAAGCGGTAGACAGTGCTCACCAGACCACCTTATGGTGTACTTCTACTGACCTTAGAGAGTATTTACAGGACAGGTGATGTCTGCGGACTCACCGCCTACGCTGGTCAACTGTGGGCCAGAGTCATCTGATGCTGTTTTAGTGGGACACTACATGAAGAAAAGGTTGGAGTGTGACACTGAGATATGCTATAGGACCGTAGTGGAACACTGAGAAGAAAAGGGTGTCGTGTGACACTGAAGATACGGTTGTAGTGTACATTGAATAGTGTCATGTGACTGGCCTCGAGAAATACGCTGTGTGAGTGTGTCGCAGGGTGCCAAGGGTGACACAGTTGAGAAAGTGTATGACAGAGAGAAAAGGGTGTCGTGTGACACGGAGAGTAGGAGCGTCATTACGCAGAGAAAAGGGTGTCATGTGACATGGAGAGCTGGAGTGTTGTGTGACACAGAGAAAAGGGTGTCAAGGGACACGGTTGAGATGGAGCGTCATTACATGGATAAGTGTCATGTGACACAGAGCGTCATAAGGGTGTCGTGAGACACGGAGTTGATTATTATTTATTGTACAAATGTTATTTATAATTTATTATTTTAGCATAGATATATATAGTGACACATTAGTGTCTAAGAAAGTTGTACCCTGTGTGTAGGGTCATTAATCATTATTTATTATTTTAAAATGCTAATAATTTATTATGTAACATGTATGTATATTTTGAATACTTCTAGACCAAAGATTGTTGTTTTATATAATATTAAAGATTAATTTATTTTAATGTGTATATATGTATCCCAAACTTTTATATTACTGACACTAATGTAAAACCCAATTAGTGTTTTTTGTAATATATGAGTGGCCTGTCCGGGAGGATAATGATCATCAAGAATGATTTCTGGGATGATCTTATCCGGGATGACAGTTCGAGATACACGATACATATTACATTAATCTTTGTGTGTCGGTCCTTTTTGTGGTGGGGGTGTGACGGCCCCCTGCCAAACTAGCGGTTAAATTGTTCACCTGCCGGCCGGCAGTACCACTGGCTACGTCATCAAACCCAATGTGGGGACTGCTGAGCTGGCTTTAGAAGCAGTAATTACCAGAACACCTTACAGTATAGATTTACTGGCAGTAGAGGGTATTCTCCTGCCCATCTTGTGGTATATCTACTGGCTTCTACTGGCGCTAGAGGAAGCGCTCACCGCAGCTCACTAAGTCTGATGGCCTCAGTTACTTGACGGCCGCATTCAGTGAGCTCGCAGCATAGTGTTCTGCAAACAGTATTTGTCAACTGGTCTTGAAGGCGGTAGACAGTGCTCACCAGACCATCTTACGGTGTGCTTCTGCCGGCCTAAGAGAATATTTACAGGATTACCAGGTGATGTCTGCGGACTCACCGCCTACGCTGGTCAACTGTGGGCCGGAGTCATCTGGTGCTGTTTTAGTGGGACACTACATGAAGAAAAGGTTGGAGTGTGACACTGAACTGGGCTGGGACCATAGTGTGACACTTAAGGAAGTATGATGGAGTGTAACACTGAGATATACTATAGGACCGTAGTGGAACACTGAGAAGAAAAGGGTGTCGTGTGACACTGAAGAGGATCAGGTTGTAGTGTACATTGAATAGTGTCATGTGACTTGACCTCTGAGAAGAAAGATGCTGTGGGTGATAGTGTGCGACGCAGAGACATGGGTGTCAAGAGTGACACAGTAGAGACATTGTGTATGACGTAGAGAAAAGGGTGTTGTGTGACACAGTAAGAGTGTCGTGTGACACAGAAAAGGGTGTCTAGTGACACGGTTGAGCAGGAGCATCATTACACGGAGGAAAGGGTGTCAAGTGACACAGTTGAGGAGCGTCACAACACACCACGGATAAGTGTCGTGTGACACAGAGCATCATAAGTGTGTCGTGAGACACGAAGAATGCAGTTGATTATTTATTATTGTACAAATGTTATTTATAAATTATTTTAGCATAGATATATATAGTGACACAGTAGTGTCAAAGAAAGTGGTACCCTGTGTGTAGGGTCATTAATTATTTATTATTTTAGTAAGATGCTAATTATAATTTATTATTGTAACATGCATGTATATTTTGAATACCTATAGACCAAAGATTATTTTTATATAATATTAAAGATTAATTTATTTTAATGTGTTTTTGTAATAAGGAGCAAGCTAACACAAGCTTGCAGGAGCAAGCTAACACAAGTTTGTAGGAACAAGCTAACACATGTTTAAAGGAGCAAGCTAACACAAGCTTGCAAGAGCAAGCTAACACAAGTTTGCAAAGCTTGCAGGAGCAAGCTAGCACAAGCTTGCAGGAGCAAGCTAACACAAGTTTGCAGAAGCAAGCTAGCACAAGCTTGCAGGAGCAAGCTAACACAAGTTTGCAGGAGTAAGCTAAAACAAGCTTGCAGGAGCAGGCTAACACAAGTTTGCAGGAGCAAGCTAACACAAGCTTGCAGGAGCAGGCTAACATAAACTTGCAGGAGCAAGCTAACACAAGCTTGCAGGAGCAAGCTAACACAAGTTGCAGGAGCAAGCTAACACAAGCTTGCCGGAGCAAGCTAACACAAGTTTGCCAAGTTTGAAGGAGCAAGCTAACACAAGCTTGCAGGAGCAAGCTAACACAAGTTTGAAGGAGCAAGCTAACACAAGCTTGCAGGAGCAAGCTAACAAGTTTGTAGGAACAAGCTAACACAAGTTTGAAGGAGCAAGCTAACACAAGCTTGCAGGAGCAAGCTAACACAAGTTTGTAGGAACAAGCTAACACATGTTTGAAGGAGCAAGCTAACACAAGCTTGCAGGAGCAAGCTAACACAAGGTTGCAGGAGCAAGCTAACACAAGTTTGTTGAGGCAAGCTATCACAAGTTTGTATGTAAAGTAAAAGGACACAAGTGCAACTAATGTTGCACTTGTGTCCAGGAGCTTTGTCAAGTCGATACAAACAGTATATGGACACAGAGGGTATATAAAGGCTCAGAGTGAGGTGCAATACTAGTGAGACACTCTGAGCTTTTATATACCCTCTGTGTCCATATACTGTTTGTATCGGCTTGACAAAGCTCCTGGAGAGCGAAACGTTGCCACAATAAAATGTCACATTAGTTGCACTTGCGTCCATTTACTTTACATATTGTCGGTATTTCTACCAACATTATTACTATCACAAGTTTGTAGAGGCAAGCTAACAAAAGATTGCAGGAGCAAGCTAACACAAGCTTGCAGGAGCAAGCTAACAGAAGTTTGTAGGAGCAAGCTAATGCAAATTTGAAGGAGCAAGCTAACACAAGCTTGAAGGAGCAAGCTAACACATGCTTGCAGGAGCAAGCTAACACAAGCTTGCAGGAGCAAGCTAACACAAGCTTGCAGGAGCAAGCTAACACAAGCTTGCGGGAACATGCAAACATATTTTACTCGTATATTCGTCCCAGCAAGTTTAGTGTGTGATGGTGAATGTTTTCACTGTCAATATAGAGGATGTGACGGAAGTGATATTGTGATAAGTCAGTCAGACGTCTATTTTATTTATGGCTACTTTTTACTTGTCTTATGATAATTCATGAAATTTTCCTCATTGTCTTATCCAGAAATGTCTCAATCTTCCCACATTCTTATATCACTAACAATGTCTCAGACTTCCCACATTCTTACATCACTAACAATGTCTCAGACTTCCCACATTCTTACATCACTAACAATGGTGGTCTTCAATAAACTGTAAAACAACATTCACAATCTTCTTTTATTCATAATTGTATTACCATATATTTCATCAATAATTTCCTTAATTAAATATGAAGAACGGTTTGAGAGCTGCAGGTATGTGTATGCGAACACTAGTATGTGTTGCACTCGGCATAGTGTGTGGAATGTGTATGCTCATGTTTCTTGTAGGATTGTGTGTGTGTGTGTGTGTCTGACTGTGTGTTTGCTTGTGTGTGTGCTCATCCATGTTTAGTTGCAGGGATCCTCCTCTTCGTTGGCCCCCACCTCTTCGCTGTGTGCGTGTGTGTACTCACCTAGTTGTACTCACCTAGTTGAGGTTGCAAGGGTCGAGTCCAAGCTCCTGGCGCCGCCTCTTCACTGGTCGCTACTAGGTCACTCTCCCTGAACCATGAGCTTTATCATACCTCTGCTTAAAGCTATGTATGGATCCTGCCTCCACTACATCGCTTCCCAAACTATTCCACTTCCTGACTACTCTATGGCTGAAGAAATACTTCCTAACATCCCTGTGATTCATCTGTGTCTTCAACTTCCAACTGTGTCCCCTTGTTACTGTGTCCAATCTCTGGAACATCCTGTCTTTATCCACCTTGTCAATTCCTCTCAGCATTTTGTATGTCATTATCATGTCCCCCCTATCTCTCCTGTTCTCCAGTGTCGTCAGGTTAATTTCCCTTAACCTCTCCTCGTAGGACATACCTCTTAGCTCTGGGACTAGTCTTGTTGCAAACCTTTGCACTTTCTCTAGTTTCTTTACGTGCTTGGCTAGGTGTGGATTCCAAACTGGTGCCACATACTCCAATATGGGCCTAACGTACAGGGTCCTGAACGGTTCCTTATTAAGATGTCGGAATGCTGTTCTTAGGTTTGCTAGGTGCCTATATGCTGCAGCAGTTATTTGGTTGATGTGTGCTTCAGATGGGTCTGGTGTTATACTCATCTCCTTGAGTGAGGTTTGTAGTCTCTGGCCCCCTAGACTGTACTCCATCTGCGGTCTTCTTTGCCCTTCCCCAATCTTCATGATTTTGCACTTGGTGGGATTGAACTCCAGGAGCCAATTGCTGGACCAGGTCTGCAGCCTGTCCAGATCCCTTTGTAGTTCTGCCTGGTCTTCGATCGAATGAATTCTTTTCATCAACTTCACGTCATCTGCAAACAGACACCTCGGAGTCTATTCCTTCTGTCACGTCATTCACAAATACCAGAAACAGCACTGGTCCTAGGACTGACCCCTGTGGGACCCTGCTGGTCACAGGTGCCCACTCGGACACCTCGCCACGTACCATGACTCGCTGCTGTCTTCCTGACAAGTATTCCCTGATCCATTGTAGTGCCTTCCCTGTTATCCCTGCTTGGTCCTCCAGTTTTTGCACTAATCTCGTGTGGAACTGTGTCAAACGCCTTCTTGCAGTCCAAGAAAATGCAATCCACCCACCCCTCTCTCTCTTGTCTTACTGGTGTCACCATGTCATAGAATTCCAGTAGGTTTGTGACACAGGATTTCCTGTCCCTGAAACCATGTTGGCTGCTGTTGATGAGGTCATTCCTTTCTAGGTGTTCCACCACTCTTCTGATAATCTTCTCCATGACTTTGCATACTATACATGTCAGTGAGACTGGTCTGTAGTTAAGTGCTTCATGTCTGTCTCCTTTTTTAAATACTGGGACTACATTTGCTGTCTTCCATGCCTCAGGCAATCTCCCTGTTTCGATAGATGTATTGAATATTGTTGTTAGGGGTACACATAGTGCCTCTGCTCCCTCTCTCAGGACCCATGGAGAGATGTTATCCATGCAGTAAAATGCATGGAAGGGAATTCATCAGTTATGCTTCACCAGTGACAGTATAGGACTATAACAGCTTACTATTATGATACGTATATCACAATGATAATATGACTAAGAATTGTGATATACCACAATGATAATATGACTAAGTATGGTGATATATCATAAAAAATTAAGTATGGTGATATACCACAATGATAAAATGAGTGAGTATGGTGATGTATCAAAATGATATAATTATTAAGTATGGTGATATATGACAATGACAGAATACAACAGTTATTCCAAACCACAAGGATAATATTTCACAATGATTGCACAACAAAATGATAATGATATATAATTCTGATACTATACAACACTGATAGTAGAACAGTATGATGCAATATTATACAACACTGATAGCAGAACAGTATGATGTAATATTACAGGTTTGGTATTTGTCAATAATAGAATCTTAAAATGATATACTAGATGAAGGGTATACTACAATGATGGTATACACCAGTGATGATATACCAGATGTAGGGTATACTACAGTGATGGTATACACCAGTTATGATATACCAGATGTAGGGTATACTACAATGATGGTATACACCAGTGTTGATATACCAGATGTAGGGTATACTACACTGATGGTATACACCAGTGATGGTATAACAGATGTAGGGTATACTACAGTGAGGGTATACACCAGTTATGATATACCATATGTAGGGTATACTACAATGATGGTATACACCAGTGATGATATACCAGATGTAGGGCATACTGCAGAGATGGTATACACCAGTGATGATATAGTAGATATAGGGTATACTACAGTGATGGTATAAACCAGTGGTGATATACCAGATGTAGAGTATACACCAGTGATGATATAACAGATGTAGAGTATACACCAGTGATGATATAACAAATGTAGGGTATACTACAATGATGGTATAAAACAGTGATGATATACTAGATGTAGGGTATAAACCAGTGATGATATACCAGATAAAGTGTATACTACAGTGATGGTACACACAAGTGATGATATAACAGATGTAGAGTATACACCAGTGATGATATAACAGATGTAGGGTATGTCATGGGGGTTCGAAAGATATGATGGTTGAAGATAAACACACTGGTTGGATGGTAACACTATATATTGTCAGACTGTGGTAAGGGAGGTCCAACCTGCCTTGTTGCCTGTTGTAGACCTATCGGTGGACTGAGGAAGTTACAGAGGTACTCACGCACACATGCGCATCACGTGACGTCACACAAATTAGTCCCTAGGCCTAGCAAGAGATCGTGTGTATAAAACATATGGATGGCACTATGATACATAGATGACATATACATATACGGGATCACCAACTATGCTGACAGCTCGGTCATGTTATGTATGTTGTCTCGATTCTATTGTATAGAATCGCTGATTCTATACAATAACAAAGACATACATAACTTAGAACTAATGGATGATATCATAATGGATGTTAACATAATGGGTTTTAATGTAATTGGTGTTAATAACGAGTTTTAACGTAATGCATTACGAATTATAAGAACAATTCATTGTACAATAAAGGATGGAATTGATCGATCGATCTGTATTCATGCACTCTACGGATTCTGAGGAATAATATATTTACAAAGGTGAAAGTAATTAACACAGCAAAGGCAAATCTGGTATGCACAGATCATTACTGCTAAATTCTCAGAACTCGGAGGGAATGTGAACATAAAATTTCTGAAAAACTAATTAGCTAATAAAAAAACACACAGTTGAGAACTTCATTCATCTTGGACATCTAATTATACAGGCTATTTACATTTAAACCCAACTCTGTGAGGGTAAGATTTACATGTGCAGAATGGTTATCATCTCTAGGAGGATCGAATTCCTTTGCAATGGCTAACACATGCCTTGACTGAGGGAGATCTGAACAAGTATCTACAAAAGATACTTGAGGGTTTCTCATTATTTGTCGTGTACGCAAAGAATAACGACATTTGGGTTGATTATCTGGCTGAATATTAGAGGTAGAGGGTACAGAGTCAAGAGGATTGTCAGCATCTGTCACATTAGTCTGGGTAGCAATATCATCAACATTGGATACTACATATGATCTAAATGCAATTCTTTGTACTGACCAGTACTAATTTCTCTAACATTATACTTATTGCCATTGATATGTTCAACTACTCGATAAGGGCCAACAAACTTTTGATAGGACTTAGGCATTGCGGATGTTTTGTTGAAATTAGTCAGCATTACTCTCGAACCCACTTTAACTTTTGTCAGCTTAGCACGGCTATTAGTTACTCTAGTATATTCTGCTGTTGATTTATAAAGTGTTTCACGGATTCTTCTAAAAACACTTTGAGCTATGCTGGTACAAGCTGCTATGAAATCATCAGGGTTATAATTGGGTTTTGGTGTGGAGTGTCACCTATGGAAGCATTGTAAGCAGAATTGATAGCACACTGAACATCCAGCATAACTTCATCCCAGGTTTCACTATTAGGGTTGATAGTGGCTCTCAAGACATCAAGTACTTTCTTAGTGGGTCGTTCTGCTAACCCATTGCTGGCAGGATGATGAGGAACAATGGTGGATTTAGAAATCTTGTACAAGGTACACAGATTTTCAAGAATCTCATTACAGAATTCACCTCCATTATCTGTTACTAAGGACTTACGGGTGGTATGCCAGCAGATGCGTTCTTTAAACGCTTTAGCTACTCTCTCGGCAGTCTTATCTGCAATAGGAACTAACTCACAATATCTGGTGAAATGGTCTACTATAACACACAGATGTTTATTGCCTTGGAGGGAACACTTAAAATTGGTTAACATATCAAGCGCAACTCTTTCCCACGGTTCGCTAGTGGTTGGATACACCTGAACTGGGTTAGGACCATTGACATTTCCTTTATGCTGCATGCAGACACTACATTTCTTAACATATTCGGAAATGTCAGTTGCCATACGTGGCCAAAAGTATTTCATTCTGGCTTGTTTCACAGAACGATCCATACCAGGGTGTGCAACACCTGGTGTATCATGAACTAGCTGTAGAGCTACATTCACTAGTGACTGTGGAATTACTAATTAGTATACCCTTCTGCTTGGAGTACCCAACTCTGCTGTTTGATACAGTAATTCTTGACTCATGACAGTCACTAATGGGTGCTGTTGGCTTCAGTCAGAATAAGATCTTCCTGGAGTAGGAATCGAATCACACCAGACCACATGGGATCTGTTCTTTGGGCATTCGTTACATCCTCGGCAGTAAATGGAGGGTCTGCAGTTACTATACTAACGTGTCGTGATAAAGCATCTGCGACTACGGTTGACTTGCCAGGTAAATGTTCAAAAGTGGGATTGAACTCTTGGATAGTCAAGGTCCATCTGGCTAACCTTCCAGTAGGTTGTTTGTTCTGGAATATAGGTATCAGAGGTGCATGGTCTGTCAAGACATGAACAGGGTACTGGTAAATAATGTCTCGGAAGTGCTTTAAAGACCATATTATTGCTAAAACTTCTTGCTCCGTTACAGTATAATTTCGTTCAGCTTTCGTAAGGACTCTACTAGCAAATGCAACATTACTAGTTTCAAGTAATCGTTTTCCGACAAGGCATCCCCTGTGGAGAAACTACTACTTGGACTGGCAGACATTGCAGGGATAGGCTGAGTACTCAAGGCAGTCTGAGCATCTTTGGACACTTGAGGCAACACACTATCTTGCATGTCTGAAGGTGTAGGTGGAACACAGATGGGAGTGACAGAGTTACTAGTGCCTGACCGCTTGGGTACGCTACTGGAAAATGCATTGGCTTGTAAGGACTTAATCCGAACATCATACTCTGCGGCAGTATGGCATATCTAGGATCCAAGCTGGTAACCCAAAAAATGGAACGATCAAGTCGTCAATTTGGGCATGCCATTGGTACGGGTCAAGCACAATACGTAAGTCTCTCATAGAAGCAAATCCCAGTAGAAGGTCACCAGGGAAAGTAATCTGGTCAACAACAAGGAAAGAAGCAGTAAAGTCTCTACCTTGGATAGAAAAGGTGAGTGAAGTCTGACCTCGGACACGCAGAAGGGAACCAGCTACTCCACTAAGGGAGGTACTGTAGTTGGTTCAATGAGGAGGGCACGTCATAACCGCTTATCTTTAAACAAACTAGACCTGATGATATTAACTTGTGCACAAGAGTCCATGAACACATGAACGGGCGCATTATGAATGGATGCTTGCACTAGAGGATCTATCGTTTCATTGGGAGTTATATGCAAACAAAATGGTGGGTTGTCATCGGAGAAGGTATGTTGCACTTCATCCCCAAAATCATCTACGTCAGAGACGTGTGAAGCAACATCAGCAGGAATGTCATTCTCAAGACTGCTTAAGGTTTCAAAGGAGATGTGAACAGGGATGGTGTACTCATTATTGCCAACTGTCATGACAGGACGGGTTGACTGGGGCGCTCGGATTCCCCCGAATTGGAAGAATGAGGCTGGTTCTGGTTAGTCTAAGAACCCCGACCTCTATTTCCTCTCCTGGCTCTGCGGTTGAAATGGCCACAAAAGGATCTAGAGTACTGGAGGTTATAGAGAGCATTGCACTCGGATGTGTCATGGCCATGAATTCTGTGATAAGTACAATAAGGCAGATCAGACTGGTACTCATCAGTATTTCGATGCCTCTTAGAACGACTATCAGGACAATTTACCGTGATATGTCCACGGTAACCACAATTATAGCAAGTTCTTTGGCTATGTGTACTGTACATACGAGTGCTATGGGAATGATAACTCTTGACACTAGCTTTGGATGACGGTCACGAGTGATTTCGATCAGGAGTTTTGGTTGTAGTACAGATGAGAGGAGGTACGAGATTAGACAAAGTGGTTGACGTAGGCCTTCAATAGGGAAAGGTTCCCTCGGGACACAAGTTACCCACATGGATAAGGGCTGCAAGCGGTCCCATTGTGGCAGTTAGTGGACTGGAATTATACACATACATTGACGTTGGTGGCATTAACTGTTTAATAACGCCGAATGCTGCTAATTTGGCAAACCCCTCAAGAGCTGGTTTATCGTCGTCTTTAAGGTACTTGGAACTTTGACCTGCCTTAACAAATGAGGTCATAAGTGCATGTGTGCATGTGTGTGTGCACGTATGTGCATGCGTGTGTGTGTCTGTGTTTGTGTACTCGCTTAATTGTACTCACCTAATTGTGGTTGCAGGGGTCGAGACTTAGCTCCTGGCCCTGCATCTTCACTGATCACTACTAGGTCCTCTCTCTCTCTGCTTCCAGAGCTTTGTCATACCTCATCTTAAAGCTATGTATGATTCCTGCCTCCACTATATATCACTTGCTAGGCTATTCCACTTCCTGACAACTCTATGACTGAAGAAATACTTCCTAACATCCCTCTGACTCGTCTGAGTCTTCAGCTTCCAATTGTGACCCCTTGTTTCTGTGTCCCCTCTCTGGAACAACCTGTCTCTGTCTACCTTATCTATTACATGCAGTATTTTGTATGTCATTATCATGTCTCCCCTGACCTGCCTGTCCTCCAATGTCCATCAGCCCGATTTCCCTCAACCTTTCTTCGTAGGACATACCCCTGAGCTCCGGAACTAGCCTTGTTGCAAACCTTTGCACTTTCTCTAATTTCTTGACGTGTTTGACCAGGTGTGGGTTCCAAACTGGAGCTGCATACTCCAGTATGGGGCTGATGTATACAGTGTCTTGAACGATTCTTTGCTAAGGTATCGGAACACTATTCTCAGGTTTGCCAGGCGCCCCTATGCTGCAGCAATTATCTAGTTGATGTATGCCTCCGGAGACATGCTCGGTTTTATGGTCACCCCAAGATCTTTCTCCTTGAGCGTGGTTTGCAGTCCTTGGCCACCTAGTCTATACTCTGTCTGCGGTCTTCTTTGCCATTCTTCGATCTTCATGACTTTGCATTTGGCAGGGTTAATTTCAAGAAGCCAGTTGCTAGACCACGTGTCCAGCCTGTCCAGGTCTCTTTGAAGTCCTGCCTGGTCCTCGCCTGATTTAATTCATCTCATTAACTTCACATCATCTGCGAACAGACACACCTCTGAGTCTATCCCTTCCATCATGTCATTCACATATACCAGAAACAGAACTGGTCCTACGACCGACCCCTGTGGGACCCCGCTCATCACAAGTGCCAACTGTGATACCTCATCATGTACCATGACTCGTTGTTGCCTCCCTGTCAGATGTTCTCTGATCCATTGTAGTGCCCTTCCTGTTATATGCGCCTGATCCTCTAGTTTCTGCACTAGTCTCTTGTGAGGAACTGTGTCGAAGGCCTTCTTGCAGTCCAAGAAAATGCAATCAACCCACCCCTCTCTCTTGTGTCTTACTTCTGTAACTTTGTCGTAAAACCCCAGAAGCTTTGTGACACAGGATTTGCCTTACATGAATCCGTGCTGGTTATCATTTATAATTTTGTTCCGTTCCAGGTGCTCCACCACTCTCCTCCTGATAATCTTCTCCATGACTTTGCATACTATACAGGTCAGTGACACTGATCTTTAATTTAGTGCCTCTTTTCTGTCCCTTTTTTAAAAATGGGAACTACATACCTCAGGTAGTTGCCCAGTTTCAAGGGATGTGTTGAAGATTGTTTAATTAATGGCACACACAGTATATCTGCTCCCTCCCTGAGGACCCATGGGGACATGTTGTCTGGTCCCATTGCCTTTGAGGTATCAAGGTCACTTAGCAGCTTCTTCACTTCCTCCTCAGTGGTGTGCATATCGTCCAGCACCTGTTGGTCTATTCTCTGTTGGTGTCCCCCTTTGTCCTGTCTTCCCAGAGTCCTTCCTGTCTCCACTGTGAGTACTTTCTTAAATCTCCTGTCGAGCTCCTCGCATACCTCTTGATCGTTTCTTGTGAGTTCCCCACCTTCTTTCCTTAGTCTGATTACCTGGTCTTTGACTGTCGTCTTTCTCCTAATGTGGCTAAACAGCAGTTTCGGGTCAGACTTGGCTTTCGATGTTATGTAATTTTCGTACTGTCGCTGGGCCTCCCTCCTTATCTGTGCATATTCGTTTCTGGCTCTTCGACTGATCTCTTTGTTTTCCTGGTCCTTTGCCTTCTATACCTCTTCCATTCTCTAATGCACTTAGTTTTTGCCTCCCTGCACCTTTGGGTAAACCAAAGACTCACTTTGGTCTTCCCATTGCTTCTGTTGCCCTTAGGAACAAACCTTTCCTCTGCCTCTTTGCATTTTGTTGTTACATACTCCATCATTTCATTTACTGTCTTTCTTACTGTTTCTCTGTCCCACTGCACCTCCCGCAAGAAGTTCCTCATACCTGTGTAGTCGTCCCTTTTATAGTTTGGCTTTTCCCATTTGACACCTGTTACCCTCTCCACATGTAACTCTACTATGTAATCAAAACTCAGGACTACGTGGTCACTAGCTTCGAGGGGCTTCTCATATGTGATGTCATCAATGTCTGAGCTACTCATGGTGAACACAAGGTCCAGTCTTGCTGGTTCATCCTTCTCACTCTCTGGTAGTGTCCCTGATGTGTTGATGCATGAAGTTTTCCAGTATCACATCCATCATCTTGGCACTCCATGTTTCGGGGCCCTCCTGAGACTCCAGGTTTTCTCAATCGATCTCCCTGTGGTTGAAATAACCAATAACCAGTAACTTTGCTCTGCACATTTGGGCTCTTCATGCCACCTCGGCCAGTGTGTCCACCATTGTCTGTTGTTCTCATCATATTCCTCTCTTGGCCTCCTGCAGTTCTGTGGCAGGTTATACATCACAGCAATGACTACCTTTAGTTCCCAGATTGAATTGTGCCTGCTTTGTAGTCCCTTTCTCCAATCTCGTCCATGTCCTCCATTTCCTCAAAATTCCATTTTTTTTATGAGCAGTGCAACCCCTCCTCTCCCCTCTGCTCCTTCTATCTTTCCTCAGGATCTGATATCCCGGTGGGAAGACTGCGTCTGTTATTGTCTCAGTTTCGTTTCTGTGACTGCTATGATGTGCGGGTACTTCTCGTTGATTCTTTCGTGCCATTCCTAGTATTTATTTGCTGTTCCATCTACGTTTGTGTACTACACCTTCAGCTTCTTGTCTATCACGGTGGACCTGGGGTTGGGAGCCCTGGGGTGGGGTTATGGGGGTTTGTTGTGTGGGTGGGATTTGTGGTGGGGGTGAGGGCAGAGTGCCCGTAGGGCAGTGGGGTTTGTGATGTGAGGGTGGGGGGAGAGGGAACAGTGTGTGGGTGTTTGATGAGATTGTTCAGCTGCATTGGGGTTTTCACAGTGTGGGTGGGGTTTGTGGTGGAGGGTGGGGGCAGAGTGCCCAAAAGGGGCTACTGTAGAGGTGGGGTTTGTGGTGGGTTTTAGGGGAAGTGGGAACAGTGTGGGGGTTTTGGTTGAGGTTGTTCAGTTGCTTCGGGGTTGTTGTAGTTGGAGTCCTTCTGTGGGTGTCTCTGTAGAGTGTATTTGTCCTTCCACCTGAGTCTGGGTTCTGCTCGTCCTCATTGATGCCTCCCATTCCTCCTTTCGTTTTTGTACCCTCTCTCTGTGTCTTGTCCTTTCCTCCTATGTTCTGTCACAATCGAGGTACAAGCTCCAGTACTCTGAATTGTCCCTCAGTCCTGCTTTCTCCTGCAGGACCCTGGTTCAAGCTGATTCTGCCTTGAAGACTACTTTGACAGGTGTCTGCTAGGCCCCTAATGGTGTGGCACTTTGAAATATTGATGATTTCAGGCTTCTTCTCGACTTCTTTTCAACTAATAACTTTGGTTATCACTCGTAGGGTTGCTCACTAACGTTGTCACTACCACTTACTGTGTGCCTTAAAAACACTAAGGTTCTCAGAGCCTTGTGCCCCCACGTCTGCCTGTGTCTGCTGTGCGTGTGTGTGTGTGTGTGTACTCACCTAATTGTGGTCGCAGGGGTCGAGACTCAGCATCTGGGCCCACTTATTCAATGAGCTTTATCATGCCTCATCTTAAAGCTATGTATGATTCCTGCCTCCACTAACTCACGTGCTAGGCTATTCCATTTCCTGACTACTCTGACTGAAGAAATACTTCCTAACATCCCTCTGACTCATCTGGGTCTTCATCTTCCAATTGTGACCCCTGGGTTCTGTGTCCCCTCTCTGGAACATCCTGTCTCTGTCCATCTTGCCTATTCCACACAGTATTTTGTATGTCATTATCATGTCTCATGTCTCCAGTGTTTTCAGGCCAATTTCCCTTAACCTTTCTTCATAGAACATTCCCTTTAGCTCTGGAACTAACCTTGTCGCAAACCTTTGCACTTTCTCGAATTCCTTGACGTGCTTGATCAAGCATGGGTTCCAAACAGGTCCTGCATACTCCAGTATGGGCCTGACGTACACGGTATACAGTGTCTTGAATGATTCCTTACTAAGACATCGGAACGGTTCTCAGGTTTGCCATGTGCCCATATGCTGCAGCAGTTATCTGGTTGATGTGTGCTTCCAGAGACGTGTTCGGTGTTACAGTCACCCCAAGATCTTTCTCCTTGAATAAGATTTGCAGTCTTTGACCACCTAGCCTATACTCCATCTGCGGTCTTCTTTGCCCTTCCCCGATCTTTATGACTTTGCATTTGGTGGGGTTAAATTCGAGAAGCCAGTTGCTGGCCCAGATTTGCAGCCTGTCCAGGTCTCTTTGAAGTCCTGCCTGATCCTCATCTGATTCAATTCTCATTAACCTCACGTCATCTGCGAACAGGGACACTTCTGAGTCTAACCCTTCCATCAAGTCATTTATATATACCAAAAATAGCACTGGTCCTAGGACTGACTCCTGTGGGACCCCACTCATCACAGGCGCCCACTGTGATACCTCATCACATACCATGACTCGTTGTTCCCTCCCTGTCAGGTATTCTCTGATCCACTGCAGTCCCCTTCCTGTTATATGTGCCTGATCCTCTAGCTTCTGCACTAATCTCTTGTGAGGAACTGTGTCAAAGGCCTTCTTGCAGTCCAAGAGGATGCAATCAACCCACCCCTCTCTCTCATTTCTTCTGTTACTTTATCATAAAACTCAAGAAGGTTGTGGCACAGGATTTGCCTTCCATAAATCGGTACTGGTTGGCGTTTATACTATTGTTCCGTTCCAGGTGCAGCACCATTCTCCTCCTGATAATCTCCTCAATGACTCTGCATACTATACATGTCAGTGACACTGGTCTATAGTTTAGTGCTTCTTTTCTGTCTCCTTTTTTAAAAATGGGAACTACATTTGCCATCTTCCATACCTCATGCAGTTGCCCAGTTTCAAGGGATGTGTTGATGATTGTGGTTGGTGGCACACACAGCATTTCTGCTCCCTCTCTAAGGGCCCATGGGGAGGTGTCCAGTCCCATTGCTTTTGAGGTATCAATGTCCCTTAGCAGGTTCTTCACCTCCTCCTCAGTTGTATGTCATCTAACACTATTCCTTGCTGGTGTCCCCCTCTGTTCTGTCCTCCCAGAGGCCTTCCTGTCTCCACTGTAAGTACTTCCTTAAATCTCATGTTGAGCTCCTTACATACCTCTTAATCGTTTCTTTTGAGTTCCCCACCTTCTTTCCTCAGCCAGATCACATAGTCTTTGACTGTTGTTTTCCTCCTAATGTGGCTATACACAAGTTTCGGGTCAGACTTGACTTTCGATGCTATGTCATTTTCATACTGTTGCTGGGCCTCCCTCCTTACCTGTGCATACTCGTTTCTGGCTCTTTGATTAATCTCTTTATTTTCCTGGGTCCTTTGCCTCCTGTACCTTTTCCATTCCCTGGTGCACTTAGTTTTAGCCTCCCTACACCTTCGGGTAAACCAAGGACTCGTTTTGGTCTTCCCATTATTTCTATTGCCCTTGGGAACAAACCTTTCCTCTGCCTCCTTGCATTTTGCTGTTACATATTGCATCATCTCGTTTACTGACTTTCCTACACGTTCTCTGTCCCACTGAACCTCCTGCAGGAAGTTCCTCATACCTGTGTAGTCCCCTCTTTTATAGTTTGGCTTTTCCCATTCAATTCTTGTTACCCTCTCCACTTGTAACTCTATTATAAATTCAAAACTCAGAACCATGTGGTCACTAGCTCCAAGGGATCTCTTGTGATATCCTCAATGTCTGAACTGCTCAGGGTTTACACAAGGTCCAGTCTTGCTGGTTCATCCTCCCCTCTCTCTCTCTGGTAGTGCCCTGACATGTTGATGCATGAGGTTTTCCAGTACCACATCCATCATCTTGGCTCTCCATGTTTCGGGACTCCTATGTAGCTCCAGATTTTCCCAATCCCCCTGTGGTTGAAACTGCCCATAACCAGTAACTTTGTTCTGCTCAAGTGAGCTCTTCTTGCTACCTCAGCCAGTGTGTCCATCGCTTTATTGTTCACTTCATATTCCTCTCTTGGCCTCCTGCAGTTCTGTGGTGGGTTATACATCACTTCAATGACTATGTTCCCTAGACAGAATTGTACCTATGTAATCCCTTTCTCCAATCTCATCCATGCCTTCCATTTCCTCAAATCCCCATCATTTTTTTATGAGCAGTGCAACCCCTCCTCCCCTCTACTCCTATCTTTCCTCAGGATCTGATATCCCAGTGGGAAGATTGTGTCTGTTATTGTCACAATGAGTTTCGTTTCTGTGACTGCTATGATATCTGGGGATTTCTCATTGATTCTTTTGTGTCACTCCTCATATTTATTCATTATTCTGTCCATATTCATGTACCAAACTCTCGGCTTCTTTTCTATCACTGTGGTCCTGGGAGAATATTGGGGTTGGGGGAGTGAGAGTCCTGGTGGGGGCCTAGGGGGGTTGTGGTGTGGGTGGGGTTTGGAATGAGGGGGGTAGGGTTAGTGCCCATAGTGGGCAGCTGTAGGGGTGAAGTGTGTGATGTGAGTTTTGGTTTAGATTGCTCAGTTGCTTTGGGGTTGTCGCAGTTGGAGTCCTTCTGCAGGAGTTTCTGGGGGGGGGAGGGGGTTTGCCCTTCCTCCTGGGTCTGGGTCCTGCTCATCTTCATCATTGCCTCTCATTCCTCCTTTCATCTTTGTACCCTCTTTCAGTATCGTCCTTTCTTCTTGTGTTCTGTCATGATTGAGGTACACTCTCCAGTACTCCGCTTTGTCCCTCAGTCATGCTTTCTCTTGCAGGATCCTGGTTCGAGCTGATTCTTCATTGAAAATTACTTTGACAATCCATTTCCTTCCACTCACAAACCACTCAGTTCTCTGAAAATTTGTCACCTGGGTCATGTCGCCCTCACCTATTGTTTTTATGATACTTCAATTCCTTTTTCCTCCTGTTTTCTCTCAACATAGGTTTCCCCTTCGGTTTCTTGTAGCCTGTAGACAAAAACTGATTTCTCCCTTTCTTCCTCCCACTGTCTCCCCCTTTGCATCCTCTGAGGTGTTTTAGTTCCTTCCATTACTATGTTCCTGCCTTCAATCCCTGTCTTTGCTGAAACCTCTGTGCTCAGTGAACTGTCTTTCATGATCAGCTGTTTCTTGCTAATGCAGTTGGCTGTTAGTCTCTGCATAAATACCTTTGTTGTCTTCAAAACTGTCATTTAATCTTAGTGTGCTCCTTGTCTTTTCCTTGGTCCCATGTGGGTCTGATAGGTCCTTCGCATATGGCATATCTCCTTTGTTTCCTACCGTCCCCTTGTTTGTGCCTGACATAGAAGTTCCTGCCATGTCTGTATTGTCATTTGTCTCTAATCTGTTTTAGGTTTTCTAGTTCCTCTTCTAAGCACTGTATCCTAGGTTCTGCTGCTAAGACTTGTAGTCCCCCACTTCCTGCTCTCTTCAGCTATCCTCTTCTCCATTATCTTGCCAAGCTCTTCTATCTTCCTTCCCCATTCTTCTTCCCTTTTTTTGAGCTCTAACTTCTAATCTTTCCTCCCAGGTTCTTCCCTCCCAGGTTCATCCACCAGACCTCTGGTTTTCCACCCTCTCGGGTAACCCATTTTTTTTTTTTTTTTACCACAAGAAGAAGCTTATGTATTTTACCACACAGAGAAGCTTATGTATTTTCAGGGTGTGTGGGGGAGGGAAAAGGCTAGAGGAGAAACAAAAGGGGGAGAGAGAAAGGGTAGAGAGAGAGGAGGGTGGGGGTGAGGGAAAAGGCTAGGGGGAGAGAGAGAAATGAGAGGGGCAGAGAGAATGGGTAGAAATAGGGAGACAGAGAGAGAGGAGGGTGAGGGAAAGGCTATGGAAGAGAGAGAAATGAGAGGGAGGGGGAAGAAAGATAGAAAGAGGGAGGGAGGGAGGGAGGGAGGGAGGGAGGGGAGAGAGAGAGAGAGAGAGAGAGAGAGAGAGAGAGAGAGAAAGAGAGAAAGAGAGAAAGAGAGAGAGAGAGAGAGAGAGAGAGAGCATGGTGGGGGAAAGGCTATGGGGGGAGAGAGAGCAGGGTGGGGAGAAAGGCTATGGGAGAGGGAGAGAGGAGGGTGGGGGAAAAAGGCTATGGGGAGAATGAGAGAAATGCAAGGGAGAGGAGAGAGGAGGGTAGGGGAAAGGCTGTGGGAGAGAGTAGGATGGGGGAAAAGGTTATGGGGGAGAGAGAGAAATGACAGGGAGGGGGAAGAGAGAAAGGTAGAGAGGGATAGAGAGAGGTAGAGAGAGAGAGGGAGAGAGAGAGGGAGAGAGAGAGGGAGAGAGAGAGGGAGAGAGAGAGGGAGAGAGAGAGAGGGAGAGAGAGAGAGGAGGGAGGGGGAGAGAGAGGGAAGGACAGGGTTAGGGGGGTATGCATGGTCAGTTTCCATGAGTCTGCTGGCTGAGAGAAAGAGGGATAGAGAGAAAAGTAGAAAAAGGGGGGGAGAGAGAGAGAGAGAGAGAGAGAGAGAGAGAGAGAGAGAGAGAGAGAGAGAGAGAGAGAGAGAGAGAGAGAGAGAGAGAGAGAGAGAGAGAGAGAGAGAGAGGGAGAGGGAGAGAGAGGGAGAGAGAGGGAGAGGGAGAGGGAGAGGGAGAGGGAGAGGGAGAGGGAGAGAGAGAGAGAGAGAGAGAGAGAGAGAGAGAGAGAGAGAGAGAGAGAGAGAGAGAGAGAGAGAGAGAGAGAGAGCAACCTCCTTGAGACAATCTCAAGACCAATGGCAGAGTTTTTTGACTAACACTCACTACTTTGTGACCATCAATATGGTTTCAGGAAAGGTTACTATGCTGCTGATCTGTTGTTAAACCTCTCCACTAAGTGGCACCAGTCACTGGATGAATCCAATGTCAGCTGTGTGGTAGCACTGGACATTGCTGGTGCTTCTGACCGGGTGTGGCACCAGGGCCGCTTAGCAAAACTACAAGCTCTGGGAATTGCAGGCTCTACGCTATGTCTCCTCGGTGATTACCTTCATGGTTGATCTCTAAGGGTAGTTCTCAATAGAACAGAATCAGCAAGACATCCTAATGGGGCAAGTGTTCCACAAGGAAGCGTGCTGGAACCATTGTTATGGAATGTCTATTTCAATGACATTCATCTCATCCCAGAATCCCATGCATGTATGCAGACGACTGTACACTCACATTCACTTATCCAAGAGAAGAAATGCCAACTGCTCTAAGCTACATCAATCACCAGCTAAGAGCTATATCAGCTTGGGGAAATAGATGGCAAGTAATATTTGAACCTGAGAAAACACACTATGATGGTAATGCCAGTGCAGTAGTAAGGATGAATGGGAGGGTGCTGGCACCTGGGGAAGAAGTTGATATCCTTGGGGTGAAATCTGACTCCAAACCGACCATGAAGAACCACATTGTAAACCTTGCAAACAAGGCAGCCAGGAAGCTTACAGCACTTCTCCATATCTTGCATCTGCTTGACAATAGGGGATGCAAGATTCTATACGAGGCACAAGTATGCTCACACCTGGAGTATGCTCCACTTTCTTGGCTTGCCTGCCCCCCCTCTCATCTGCAACTACTTGACAGAGTAGAGAACAGAGCAAGACGTCTCATCTCTTGCTTGGACCAATCCTGGATAGATCTGTCATTTCAGCAGAGCCTTCAACACAGGAGGGATGTGGGTTGCCTTACTGTTATGTACAAGGCCAATATTGTCAAAGTACCACACTTGGATCCACTTCGAGGACTTTGTGAAGCAAGCTTCTATACCACAAGACGTACAGAAAGCAGCAACTTCACTCTGGCTGTACCCTTCTCCAGAACATCACTTCATCTGAGATCATTTATCCCCAGGATGACTTGAGTCTGGAACACATTCGTACAGCATTACAATGTCAACGTGATAAGTCAGTTGATCAAATGAAAATGCTGGCCTATAGATTGCTCCAACTTCATCCAGTTCCCTACTTGTATGTTTCATAATATAAATACTTGTATGCTTCATAACAATAAAAATGCTTTCAAATGAGCTGATGTAGGTAACAGCTCTTAGCTTGTGAATAAAGTTAGAAATCCTTAACCTGTAAATAGCTTGTCAATAAAGCTAGGGATCCTTAACCTAAAAGAGGGATAGTGAGAAAGAGGGAGGGGGAGAGAGAGAGGACAGGGTTAGGGGGTATGCGTGGTCAGTTTCCACGAGTCTGCACCAGCCTTCTAACCTCGCTACTTTAAGTTAAATAAAATAGGTCATGCTGTCAGACTTTTGGGGCTATCCTAGGTTCTCCACATGCATGCTGCTATGTACTATGCCTATGCCTATGCACCTATTCATGTATAACTGAAGCTATGCTTACTGAATAAACCATGTTAGTGTTAGTTGTCTGACCTTAGCGCCTGTGCACGCACTACAGTGCCTGTGGTCCCCACACTTAATTCCCTCCCCAATTCTACTCCTGAAGTGTCTCCTGGTGTCGCAAAATATTCGAAAACAAAAAAAAATTTCTTATGAAAATGTTAATATTATTTTTCTGATTGTTTTAGTCCAAAAAAAAAAATTTCCCATCAGTACTTACCCAGATATAGAGGCATGAAGTCTGCAGAAAATGAGCCGCATATGGCAACAGCGGCGACTGCCGCTCACCCGGTAAACTTTGGTTTACTTGTATTTGAAGGTTTGTTGTTTTTTTCACTATTTTATTTTTTCACATAACTTATGTGGCCTGTGAGACCAAAGTAAGGTGCAATGTACATATATACACTCGTTGTATACAACACAATAAGCACACAAACATAATTATTAATATATTGTTTACAAAACTTGTTTACAATAACAATACAAAAAATTTTTTATTACTATTGTTCTATAATATATATACCAATATAGTCCCTGGACATATTCCTAGAAGTTCTGCAGCTTGTGTAACTCTTTGAAACATGGTGTCATACACAATGGTGTTTTACACTCCTCACACATAAAACCAGTGTGTGTGCATTTTTGTGGAAGTTTTCTTTTATGTGCAAAGACAAAACACCTCGTCTGAGCAGTTTTCTTCAAAGCATTAGCAGGCAGTTGTGTTATGTAGTTATCCTAGGTAAATGGTTGTGTGTCATCATTCCTTCCTGCATTCCTTTCCTGCATTCCTTTCCTACCTTCCTTCCTACATTCCTTTGTCTTTCCTTACTTTTTTCCTTCCTTTCATCTCGTCTTTCCTTTATTTCTGCCTTCCATTCTTCCTTCTGGTTTCTATAATATATATATATACACATATATAGTCACTAGATACTTTCATATAACTGCTATTATCTCCATTCAGCAAGCTTGTCTTGTGTGTGTGTGTGTGGCTTATAATTGTTTTGAATCAGGAGTCTGCAGCTGTCAAAATGACATATTGTCTCATTACTCATTCCCCCTACCGCCTGTCAAAACAATGGGGTCGGATGCTGCCTCCCCTCCATTCTATCTAATTATCTTTCTCCCTCATTCTATCTCTTTCAATCTGTCTCTCTCTTTCTCTCTGTCTATCTCTGTCTCACAGGTACACATAAATACAAGTATACATAGTGCAAATTACCTAGGATAACCCCAAAAATCCAGACAAAGTGCTATACTCTGCTTGAGGATGCGAGTAAAGGTGATGATGCAGTCTTGTGGCTTTCTCTGAGACAGAGAGCTAGACTGATAGACAGAGAGCTTGGCAGACAAATAGACAGACAGAAATGTTTGTGTACCAGCAAAAACAAAGGGAGGGGGATGGTCATCTAATCTTTTCTCATCAGCTGCACCCTCCCTCCACCCTCCTTTACGTTCATCAAATGTCAGCTCTTATCAGATGTTATCTCCCCTTATCTTGTCAGTGTCATGGGGTGAAATGTTTTTCATGCTTCAAGGGATCATCATCATCATCATCCACATCATCATCCACATCCACATCCTCCTCCTCTCATCCTCCTCTCCTCATCCTCTCATCCTCATCTCATCATCTTATCCTCATCCTCGTCTCATCCTCATCTCATCCTCATCTTCATCCTCATCTTCATCTTCCTCTTCCTCATCTTCCTCTTCCTCATCTTCATCTTCCTCATCTTCATCTTCCTCATCTTAATCTTCCTCATCTTCATCTTCCTCTTCTTCCTCTTCCTTCTCTTCTTCCTCCTTCCTCTTTCTCCTCCTCTTCTTCCTCTTCCTTCCTCTTCTTCCTCTTCCTCCTCCTCTTCTTCCTATTCCTTCCTCTTCTTCCTCTTCCTCTTCTTCCTCTTCCTCCTCTTCTTCCTCTTCCTCCTCCTCTTCTTCCTCTTCCTCCTCTTCTTCTTCCTCTTCCTCCTCCTCTTCTTCCTCCTCTTCCTCCTCTTCCTCTTCCTCATCCTCCTCCTCTTCCTCATCCTCCTCCTCTTCCTCCTCCTCCTCCTCTTCCTCCTCCTCCTCTGCTTTTGGTCTCAAACTCCTCGAAATAATGAAATTGATCTTCACTGACACTTCCATCTGTGTTAGAGCATCACTTGGGAAGAGAAGAGTCCCAGATTTGCTGGGGAGTCACATATTTCTTACCCCTAGACATGCTGAAAAAGGACGACTGAAATGGCATTCCCACAATGCACCACTGGCTCCCTGATTTTTTTTTATATGGTATACACTGACCATGGAGACTCATTCTCTCACATGTGGGCCTACCAGCTTTCTCCTGCTTGATTTGAAGCCGCTAGAATTTATGCGTATAGATACATCAAACACGGTATCTCCTGTGTGTGTGTGTGTGTGTCTGTGTGTATTTGTACTCACCTAGTTGAGGCTGCGGGGGTCGAGTCCGAGCTCCTGTGTGTGTTTGTGTGTGTGTGTGTGTGTGTGTGTGTGTGTGTGTGTGTGTGTGTGTGTGTGTGTGTGTGTGTGTGTGTGTGTGTGTGTGTGTGTGTGTGTGTGTCTGTCTGTCTGTCTACTTGAGGTTTGGGGGATTGTATTTGAAAAACTAGCAGCTCACCAGAGGACGGCAATGGAGAAGGCTCATCAAAAATGATTTTAAACAAATAAACAGTCTAATTCATGTGTACAAACTGCAACTAATAACATGTTATATGAGGAGGTCAAGAATACGTATGGGAATTAAAGACGATAGGAAAATGATCACTGTCATGTAAATCTGGGACAACAGACCAGGTAACATGGAGTGCAGTTGAAGAGGAGCAAATAGAGAGATCTATTCAAGAAAGACTGAGTGTGAGGATCAAAATGAAGGGAAAGAGAAGAAAGCCTCTCACCGGTCATCATGAGTCACAGGGAGATCCTTCCCAGAGGAAATGATGAGCATAAAAATTGCCTAATAAAGGTGGAGGTAGGGAAGAAACCAGAAATTCAACATCAGAAATGGATGGTTGAAAAAGATACAAAGAGCAGACTGTATACCACTTGTTCAAGTAGATATGGGCTGCAGTGTAAAGCAGTGAAGTATGAACAAAGATCTGAGTGTGGTAAAATGGCATACAAAAAGTGCACTTTCATTAAATTTCCCACCAGGAAAAGGAGTGGATGAAAGCAATAAGCAATAGTCCAAGATGGGATGAATAACAAAGGAGTGCAATTTTGGCTCTTGTAAACAGACACAAATGGGAAAACCGGGAAAGCAACACCTGAAGCTCACCCTGGCTAAACAAAGCTTCGAATATTACACTCTAATTAAATCATATTTTGTGAAGAGAAGTAAACTGGTAGTGTCAGTAAAGTCTACATGTGGAGACTAGTAGGAGGTTGGCTACAGGATGGAGTGATAGGGTCAGGAGCACCACAGACCAGGCACTCTGCCATCAACCTGCAATTTTTGCCAGGTGGGAAAAGTCCCACAATTTCTACATTGTTGCAACAAAGATATAAATTCCCATACTTGTTAGTGGCATCTTGCTATATAAACAGATGATGGAAGTTCAGAGCAGTCATAAGTTAACTTGGCTATAATACAAGGATAGTGTCTCCATCCAGGGGCAGGTAGTATATAAGTGTCAACCTCAAGAATTGGGAGGTAATGGAGTTTGAGTTGCTCTATAATGTCTGTACACACATTAGGAAACCACACTGAGCTAAGGTATGTTGTAAAACAAGTTCTACTGCAAGAATTGAAACATGTTTATGAATTGTGACAGTAGTATTGTTAGTGATGGTAAGGGAGATAATGAGCTTGTCCACCATTGTGCACTGTGACAATCTGCACACTACTCTTGACAACATTAAACATTTTATCCAACATGGTAAAGGAGTGCTTTGTTGATGCCATAGCCTAAAACTTCTCCAAAAACGATGTTTGTTTTTTAGTGTTTCTGTCGTTTGCTATGTAATATGCTCCCACTATCTTCTGTCTTTCAAGCAGACCCAAAAATACTTCCCTACTTTAATATCAGTGTTGGTAGAGCAAGAAATATTAGTGCATACAACATGACACCACCTCTGGGAGAGCTTTCTATCTAGTATGACTTCTCATGTGACTTTCTAATTGAAATCTTTTAGTAAAGTCTTTCAGACATTCTGAACACTGATATGGCCTCTCCCCAGTGTGAGTTTTCATGTGTCTTACTAAATGAGAATTATTAGAAAAGTCTTTCAGACATTCTGAACATTGATATGGCTTCTCTCCAGTATGAGTTCTTATGTGTCTTACTAATCTTGATTTTCTGGAAAAGCCTTTCAGACATTCTGAACACAGATATGGCTTTCCTCCAGTATGAGTTCTCATGTGTCTTACTAAATTTGATTTCATATAAAAGTCTTTCAGACATTCTGAACACTGATATGGCTTCTCTCCAGTATGAGTTCTTATGTGACTTACTAAATATGATTTTCTAGAAAAGCCTTTCAGACATTCTGAACACTGATATGGCTTCTCTCCAGTATGAGTTCTTATGTGACTTACTAAATATGATTTTCTAGAAAAGCCTTTCAGACATTCTGAACACTGATATGGCTTTCCTCCAGTATGAGTTCTCATGTGTCTTACTAAATTTGATTTCATACAAAATTCTTTCAGACATTGTGAACAATGATATGGCTTCTCTCCAGTATGAGTTCTCATGTGAATTGCTAAATCTGATTTTGTAGAATAGTCTTTCAGACATTCTGAACACCGATATGGCTTCTCTCCAGTATGAGTTCTCATGTGCCGTAGAAAGTAATACTTTTCAGAAAACTCTTTTAGACACACTGAACATTGAAAAGTTTTTTTGCCTATATTAAATTTGGTCAGATATCCACGCTGAGGTTGTTGTGAAGATTGTTTGAGTGAGTGTGAATGTTGCTCTAATTGATCTCCTACACGAACATCTGTACATTGTGTTGCTTCAACATATTGTTTTTCATGTGAATGTTGATCTAACTGGTGTCCTACATGAACAACTGTACATTCTGTTGCTTCAACACATTCTTTTTCAGGTATTTTAGACATATTGAACAATAAGTTTTCACATATTTAAATTGTTAAACCAGTGGAGATTTGAGAATATTATATTACACAGAAAACTAATATTACTGTATTATTCTATTATAAATATAGCAAGCACTAAATGTGTAAGAGTGTCTGAGGAATAAGAAGGATGACACTAGCAGATATTTATGACACTTGTTGGCACTGTAAGTGTTGTATTACCAACACTGTTGTAACAGTATTGTCGCTGTATTAACACTAGTCAGTGCTTCACTGAATTACGTTGTAGTTATTGTTGTCACTGCATAAACATCATAATCAGAGATGTCACTGTATTAGCACTGTAGTTTGTGTTGTCACTATATATACTGTTACGCCTGGTCACTTTCCACATTACTGAGCCGATATCACTTAATATCATATTGCGAACTTCCTTATTAGTAGCTAAAATAAACAAGTCCGACTGTATAATATTATCTATGGCCAACATAAATTACTTAACGGAATCATGTAAAATTATTGTATATTCTTAATGGTTTTAAAATCTTTTGTTAGGTGTAACAATGCAAGTTGTCAAGCATTAGTGAAATGACCAGTCTCTGGTTAACCCGAGCTACCTCGAAGTATGTAATGTGACCTGCCTTATGTCAGGTCACTCCTCCTGACTACTGGCAGTGGCAGCTGGTCTATAGCTCAAGGTGCATTGTTTGGAAGTCATCTGTTGTAATAGAGCTGTATTCCCTTGGATCATACTTAAGAAGGTGCTCGTGGGGGACTTGGGATGTATATTACATCCCAAGTCCAATATCTGATATATATTCACCGGTGTTCTGAACTTGTAACTTTACTCGTGTGAATGGAAATGAAACCTTAAGGTCATGTACACAGTTCTCTGTAAATATTCTTGCACTCATAAGATACGAGAGAAAAGCTAATAACTTTTAAGTGATATGTTCTAAGGAACATAAATTTTTCTTGTAATTCTTGACTCCCTATGAAAAGTAGTTAGAAATTCATGAACTTATTGCACCTTGACATCCTGTAAAGTGAAAAAGAGTATAAGAGGGCAATAATACATTACAGTACTGTATTTACAGAACTTACAGGAGTTTTCTGACACTGATGTTGGTACTAAATGTGCCAACTTCTTGTACCAGGATGACCTGCAGTATTTACACTAAAAGTACTGCCTTCTTGTACCAGCAGTATTGACACTACAAATGCCAACTTCTGGTACCAGGATGACCTGCAGTATTGATACTACAAGTGCCAACCTCTTGTACAAGGATGACATGCAGTATTGACACTACAAGTGCCACCTTCTTGTACCAGGATGACCTCCAAGTATCAAGATGACCTGCAGAATAAAATTGAAAATTTATAGTCTTTCATTATAATCATTATAATTAATAGAATTATTATTTTAAACACACCAGCCATCTGCCACTAAGGTAAGGTGCATGGGGTTCATCTACAGTACATCACCTCAGACCCTTAATAACCCAACAAAAAACAGTAGTCTGATTGATAAATTCCAACTCAAGACAGCATACTCCACCACTAATCAACAGTCTTAACTTACTCAATATATATAAAACACCCACACTTTTTATTGTGCCTACTACATACATAGGACACTGCACTCTAATATAAACCCTCCTCTTAACCCTTTGGGGGTCAACAGGCCCTCTCAGAAACTTGTTCTCAGGGTCGGCCAAACTTCAAAAAAAAAAAATTATTTTTTTTCTTGTGAAAAGATAATCTTTTCCCGATCATAATGACACCAAAAGTATGAAATTTGATGGAAAACTTAGGAAATTATGCTCTCGCGAAGTTAGTGGTCTTGCCGATGTTTACGCATCGGCAATTTTGCCCACCTTGAGCCCTATTTTCGGCCAATTCTAGTGTACTAGTTGACAAAAATCATAACTATTTCGCTAGAACTCCATTTTTTCTATCGAATAAGTACAAGAAACCACCCATTTACCGATTTCAACTATCTGATAAAATGGTCAGAATTTAGCAATTTTGCCAATTTCACACAAATTTCAAAAGATGCCAATTTCCGAATAGGGTTCAGAATAAACAAGAAAGACATTCCTGGCACTAAAATAACAAGTTCTCTGTTCGTTAGTCACATCCCCAGGCCCCTCTTATATTTCTTTGGCTTTCCACTTTGAATTTTTACTCTTACAAAATACGATTTACTGTTATGCAGACTACTGCATTAGTGTAGAAATGGTATAAATAATATCAGTGCACTTGTGAAAGAATATTAGACTCACCAGTTGATGTGTATTGGATGCACAGCATGATTTGTTTACTTTTGAACTTTGGTAAAAATCGAACATTTCTGCTACTTTGAGCTCAATTTCAAGGTACTTTTCATTGTAAAACCAGTCAAAATCATCTCAATTTCTCTAATATGTCTTCCATTCTATAAAATGAGACCAAGAAAACTAGAATACAACAATAAATACAGAATACACACCCATAATACACTGATATCCCTTGTGTCCATCTCTCCCTATGCAAAAATTATTTTTTTATTATTTTTTTTTATTATCACACCGGCCGATTCCCACCAAGGCAGGGTGGCCCGAAAAAGAAAAACTTTCACCATCATTCACTCCATCACTGTCTTGCCAGAAGGGTGCTTTACACTACAGTTTTTAAACTGCAACATTAACACCCCTCCTTCAGAGTGCAGGCACTGTACTTCCCATCTCCAGGACTCAAGTCCGGCCTGCCGGTTTCCCTGAATCCCTTCATAAATGTTACTTTGCTCACACTCCAACAGCATGTCAAGTATTAAAAACCATTTGTCTCCATTCACTCCTATCAAACACGCTCACGCATGCCTGCTGGAAGTCCAAGCCCCTCGCACACAAAACCTCCTTTACCCCCTCCCTATGCAAAAATGCTATGCATATAAATGGCCCTAAAATTTGGAATTCACTGCCAGAGAACACTAAAGAACCCCTGTCTGCAAATCAGTTCAAGACTCTTCTCAGAAATCACCTACTCACCCAAAACTAAACAGCTTTCAGGCTGCTTTCAAATTCACCTCCATTACCACATACTGTGTTAAGGATCAGTGTGTCACTCACCTAGACCTCAAAACTTTAAAAACAGATGCTCAAAGTTCATTACATTACTTAATACTACATTGTAAAAAATCAATACCTGCACAAAATTTTTCTGACTTATACTCAATTGTAACAATCTCATATTGTAAACTACTTTCAACATGGCCCATTGTAATATTCCCATATTGTAATTAAAGTTATTTTACTGTTGATATATAAAACCAGTATACTAATTTCAACTTGCATTGTAATAATCCTATTTTGTAATTTAAATCAATTTACTGTTTGCTATATATAAAAACATTTACAACTTTAACAAACTATGAGCCAGTTGTCTAGTATTAAGTAGCCTGTAACCCATTAAATTTAGTCTGCCCATAATGCCTAGGCATGAGAGTGGCTTTCTTTGCACTGCAAAACATTAGTGTAATTACACTATGTAAACTATCTATGTAAATACGACTCCACCCTACAACATGTCAATCACTGTAAACTTGCAAAGAAATAAATATTTGAATTTGAATTTGAATAAAAAAAGAAACACTTTCTTCATCACTAGCTCCATCACTGTCTTGCATGAGGCGAGCTGATATTACAGTTCTGATGTCTATCCAAACTGCAAATATCTCCACCCTTCCTTCTGAGTGCAGGCACTGTACTTCCCACCACCACCCCTCCTTCAGAGTGCAAGCACTGTACTTCCCACCACCACACCACATTACTGTAATTACACTATGTAAACTATCTATGTAAATACGACTCCACCCTACAACATGTCAATCACTGTAAACTTGCAAATAAATAAATATTTGAATTTGAATTTGAATAAAAAAAGAAACACTTTCTTCATCACTCACTCAATCACTGTCTTACATGAGGCGAGCTGATATTACAGTTCCGATGTCTATCCAAACTGCAAATATCTCCACCCTTCCTGCAGAGTGCAAGCACTGTACTTACCACCACCACCCCTCCTTCAGTGCAGGAACTGTACTTCCCACCTCCACCCTCCTTCAGAGTGCAAGCACTGTATTTCCCACATCCAGGTCTCAAGTCCAATTAACTGGTTTCCCTAAATGTCTTCACAAATGTTATCTTGCTCATGCTCCAATAGCATGTCATGTTCAAAAAACATTTGCCTTTACAACATGTTCACACATGCCTGCTTGGTGTCCAAGCCCCCTTGGACACAAAACCTCCTCTACCCCTTCCTTCTAACTTTTCCTTGGATGAGTCCTACCCTGCTTTCCCTCCACTATAGATTTATATGCCCTCCAAGTCAACCTATTTTGTTCCATCCTCTCTTAACCCCTTCAGGGTCCAAGGCCAAAATCTGAAGTGGTGCTCCAGTGTCCAAGAAATTTTGAAAAAAAAAAAAAAAAAAAAAAAAAAAAAAAAAAAAAAAAAAAAAAAAAAAAAAAATTCTTACAGAATTAAAGAGCATATTTTTGTGAAGGTAATAAGACCAAAAAAAAAAATTCTGATCAGTACTTACCGAGATACAGTGCCAAGAAGTTTGTCCAAAATGATGTGGTGGCGGCAACATCGACGAATTCCACATACGCGCATTACATTATTTAGCGGTTTTTATAGTTTTTTCTTTTCTTTTCCAATTTTTTTTCTTTTCCTACTATCATTTGGGGCCTGAGAGACCAATACTGTATATAATGTATACAGGAGGGCCCCACTTATATGGCGGGTTAGGTTCCAGGCTACCGCCGTAAAGCGGAAACCGCCGTAAAGTGGAACACCCTTTTTTTCCACTTACAAATGCATACAAACACTAGATAACAAGTTTACACTCACATATATTATGTTAGCAATAGAACCAGGCATCAAAAAACAATAAAAAAGTACAATACACACATAGTGCACTCATTACTTACCCTAAAATATTTATAGTCTTAATCTAGGGTGAGACAAGTAGTATTTATTGTAAGAAATCAAGTGTGGTATGTATGGTAGTCAGCCAGGCTACCATACCAGGCCACTCCACCCACACATACTATTCTATGATATTTAAGCATCCCAGAGCGATAAAATGTATATACAGTTCACTCATTACTTACCTTAAAATATAGGGTGAGATGAGTAGTATTTATTGTAAAAAATCAAGTGTGGTATGTATGGTAGTCAGCCGGGCTACCATACCAGAGAGAAAGAATGAGTGCATGAGAGAGGACAGGCGCAGAGTTATGTAAACAAACCAGGCGAAGGTAAGTTTTGTAAACAGTGTACACGTCTGGTTTGTGTACAAGTTACATTGTGTACAGGTTGTCTCTACATTGATACGGTAGAATAAATAAAGAAGAACATTCCCATTCTCATGTAACATCATTTTGAGAAGAAATGATGCTCTGAGTGAAGGCAATGGAAGTAAGTCACTCTGACTTTTTTGGGTTATCCTAGGTTCTCTACACATATGTTGTTATGTATTTATGTTATGTATCGTGTTTATTATATAATTTCGAAAAAAATATCACTGATGGATTAATGAAAATGTGTATATTAACGTAATATACAACATTTAATGATACACCGAGCTCAGACAGCGTAAATAAACAAACTGAACAGGTTGTGGACGATCACTCGGTCAGGCGAAATAGACGGTATTAATACGTGTCCAGTTTTAGTTCATTCATGTACATTTGTAAGAGTTTGTGAAACTTTTACCTTATAATATTTTTATTATTATTATAATAATTAAATCACGAAACAAATACTCTTACACTGTGTACAAGTTAGTACAGAATTATAGCTATAAAGTGAAGGCATACGAAAGGAATATTTTTCTACAGTTATCCCTAGTAACAGGTGACGGGCTAGAGAAAACGTAATTCTTCCGACACTTCTACAAACCGTTTGGTAAACATCTCATATATATTTGTATAAATTTTTATACTGTGGGTGCATGTATCATGTTTGTGTGTTACATAATGTGTTTCTTATATAATTTTGAAAAAAATATCATAGATTAAGGGAAATGTCTATATTAACGTAATATGCGACATTAATGCGCCCAAGAGATTATTATTATTACTATTATTATTATTATTATTATTATTGCATCAAGAGTAGAGACACTCTTAGTGATTTTAATGTGTACCTACATGCCAGCACAGTGTGTAAGTTTATTTAGGTACAGGTGTACACAAGTTTAATTATCAAGTACAATACATATAAAATATACAATAACTTTAAAACACTTGAAATTTTGGAAAGTTTCCAGACATAATAAGGAGATGTGCTCAGGGAGAATGTAAACAAACTCGGTGGGCCACTGTGACCGTATTAGAAAGACAGGTGGGGGGAGCCGTATAGCGAGTTTTGGTCATAATTTGAAATGTCCGTATTAGTGGAACGCCGTAAAGTGAAACGCCGTAAAGCGGGGCCCTGCTGTATATATAAACTCACTGTATTGAACACAATAACTGCACTAAAGTTATTATCATATTATTGTTTACCACTGTTGTTTATTACAATAAACATGCACAAATCTTGTATAATACTAATGTTCTATCATATATTTACATATTTACAATCACTGGACATGGTTTTAGAACTGCTGGAGCTTGTGGAACTCCTTGAAACAAGGCACCATGCACAGAGGCACCTTACATTCCTCACACATAAACCGAGTGTCTTTGCGTCTTTGTTGCCATCGTTTTGTTTGTGCACAGACGATGCATCTCTTCTGAGCAAATTTCTTTTGAGTTGAAGGAAGCTGTATTATGAAATGATCACCTTCCCTCCTCAAATTCGAGGACCTTGTTGTATAGCAGGTGTTGTTACCTGGTACTTCATTATGAGTAGTCTGACAACAGACAAACAAAATTCACCATACGGTGGTCTGTTGCCAGTCTGTATTCGGTACATATTATATGCATTGAGCATTGAAATGTCCATGAGACGGAAGAAAAGTTTCATGTACCACTTGTAACTCTTACGAACACAGTCAACAAAACCAATCTGCATGTCACATTTGTCAACCATGCGCATGTTTTATGTATAATCAATCACTGTCACTGGTTTTCGAATACGTTCATTAGTCACTCGATCAACTTTGCCACTGTCTTGCATTTCATTACGGTGAATGGTTGTCAACAATGTGACATCTCGTTTGTCATGCCACCATAATGCCATGATGTCATTGGCAGTAAACACCTGCATGTCATCACCACGAGCACCTGCATTGAGCCTGGGCATATGTTTACGATTAGAACACACTGTGCCACACACATCTGTCTTGTTCACTCGCATGAAATCACTAAGTAATGGGCTTGTGTACCAGTTATCGGTATATAATGTATGCCCCTTACCAAGATAAAGTGCCATCATGTTTCTCACCACGTCACCTGAGATACCCAATATCATCTTGGTATCTTTCAATGTTTTACTTCCCGTGTATACAACAATATCCAACACCAGGCCACTGTCACAGTCACAGAGTACAAACAGTTTTATACCAAAGCATTTCCTCTTGCTCGGTATATACTGCTTGAATGACAGTCTACCTTTGAACAAAATCAAAGACTCATCAATTACAACATTCTTGAATGGATAAAAGTATATGCTGAACTTTTGTTTGAGATACATGAAAACATTTCTAATCTTATATAACCTGTCACTTCTGTCAGGCCTGGTTTTGTCAGAGAAGTGCAACATACGTACAGTAAGATAAATCTGTTCACTGGGATGATTTCACTGAAGACCGGGGTAGAAATTAGCCGATCTGTGGACCAGTATGCTTTTACATTATGCTTATAGACATGAGGCATAAGCATTATTGTTGCAAAAAGCAAATACATTTCTGCAACAGTCGTCTCTTTCCACCTGTGTAGTCTTGACTGTGGTGATATGATCGTATTTGCCATGGTGTACACAAAATACTTATTACTTTCCCTGACAATAGTTTCCATCAATGGCTGGTCAAAGAATAATTCAAAGAATTCCAGTTCATTGGCCATGGTTCCAAGGGGACAAGTAGGTAGAATTCCACTTTGAGAGTCATCAAAGTGGTGAGGCTTGGGAACAAAATTGGGATTTCGCTGCCAATCCCACATACGGTTTGTTGGTGGATACTGGACATCATAGGCTGGTTGTGCGGGTGGTTGTGGTTGTGGTGGGCTGGTGGCAGTGATTGATTATACACAAAACATGCGCTTGGTTGACAAATGTGACATGCAGATTGGTTTTGTTGATTGTGTTCGTAAGAGTTACAAGTGGTACATGAAACTTTTCTTCCATCTCATGGACATTTCAATGCTCAATGCATATAATATGTACCAAATAAAGACTGGCAACAGACCACCGTATTGTAAATTTTGTTTGTCTGTTGTCAGACAACTCATAATGAAGAACCAGGTAACAGCACCTGCTATACAACAAGGTCCTCGAATTACTCAGGATATACCCAAGCATTTGAGGAGGGAAGGTGATCATTTCATAATACAGCTTCTTTCAACTCAAAAGAAATTTGCTCAGAAGAGATGCATCGTCTGTGCACAAACAAAACGACGGCAACAAAGACGCAAAGACACTCGATTTATGTGTGAGGAATGTAAGGTGCCTCTGTGCATGGTGCCTTGTTTCAAGGAGTTCCACAAGCTCCAGCAGTTCTAAAACCATGTCCAGTGATTGTAAATATGTAAATATATGATAGAAAAAATTGGAAAAGAAAAGAAAAAACTATAAAAACCGCTAAATAAAGTAATGAGCGCATGTGGAATTCATCGATGTTGCCGCCACCACATCATTTTGGACAAACTTCTTGGCACTGTATCTCGGTAAGTACTGATCAGAATTTTTTTTTTTTTGTCTTATTACCTTCACAAAAATATGCTCTTTAATTCTGTAAGAAAAAATAATTTTTTTTTTTTTTTTTCAAAATTTCTTGGACACTGGAGCACCACTTCAGATTTTGTCCTTAGACCCTGAAGGGGTTAAACACATCAGTCATTTCCCACCAAAGTTGGGTGACTCAAAAAGGAGGAAACACTTTCATCATCACAATCTTTCCAGAAGTTTGCTGATACAGTGGAACCTCTACTTGCAAGTTTAATCCATTCCATGACCTTGCTCGGAACTGGATTTGCTCATTTGCAGAGTCAATTTTCCTTAGTTAAATTAACTGAAATGCAATTAATCTGTTCCAATGGAATTCTGTGATTCAATAATTTCACTAATATCAACTCTACGGCTTATTTATCTCACTTCATCTAATATGACATAATAAACAATATAAATAACATAGAAACCTGATATATTTTATTATTATTATCACACTGGCTGATTCCCACCAAGGCAGGGTGGCCCGAAAAAGAAAAACTTTCACCATCATTCACTCTATCACTGTCTTGCCAGAAGGGTGCTTTACACTACAGTTTTTAAACTGCAACATTAACACCCCTCCTTCAGAGTGCAGGCACTGTACTTCCCATCTCCAGGACTCAATCCCGGCCTGCCGGTTTCCCTGAACCCCTTCATAAATGTTACTTTGCTCACACTCCAACAGCACGTCAAATATTAAAAACCATTTGTCTCCATTCACTCCTATCAAACACGCTCACGCATGCCTGCTGGAAGTCCAAGCCCCTCGCACACAAAACCTCCTTTACCCCCTCCCTCCAACCTTTCCTAGGCCGACCCCTACCCCGCCTTCCTTCCACTACAGACTGATACACTCTTGAAGTCACTCTGTTTCGCTCCATTCTCTCTACATGTCCGAACCACCTCAACAACCCTTCCTCAGCCCTCTGGACAACAGTTTTGGTAATCCCGCACCTCCTCCTAACTTCCAAACTACGAATTCTCTGCATTATATTCACACCACACATGGCCCTCAGACATGACATCTCCACTGCCTCCAGCCTTCTCCTCACTGCAACATTCATCACCCATGCTTCACACCCATATAAGAGCGTTGGTAAAACTATACTCTCATACATTCCCCTCTTTGCCTCCAAGGACAAAGTTCTTTGTCTCCACAGACTCCTAAGTGCACCACTCACCCTTTTCCCCTCATCAATTCTATGATTCACCTCATCTTCCATAGACCCATCCGCTGACACGTCAACTCCCAAATATCTGAATACATTCACCTCCTCCATACTCTCTCCCTCCAATCTGGTATCCAATCTTTCACCACCTAATCTTTTTATCCTCATAACCTTACTCTTTCCTGTATTCACTTTTAATTTTCTTCTTTTGCAGACCCTACCAAATTCATCCACCAATCTCTGCAACTTCTCTTCAGAAGCTTTGTATACTACAACTTCTTCTTAACTACAACAATTCCTGTAGTATTATGAGGCACAATCTAAGAGGAAACAGCACCAAGGCCAGCAAGAAAACACCGAAAAATAAACTATTCAACAAGTGTAGCCAGGAGGACGCCGGCTCAGCAACCACCCCACTCGCCACCACTCAAGGCCACACCACAACAATAACAACAAACATGGCTGCCACCAGCCCATCCTCCCCTCTCTTCCCCGGATTCAACCTACCAAGTAGTCTCTCAGGTATGACCAACGATCCAGATACCCTAAAGACATGCATCTCCAACTTAGCTATTGAAAATATGAATCTTCGAGAGACGCTAACAAAACAAGACACCAGGATAACACAACTCGAGAACAAAATCCTCAGTCTTGAACAAAAGTTAACAACACCAGGAATGACTAACTGTGACAAGACCATCCAAACAGTCATAGATAGCCATACTCAACAAATAATATCTCTTAATACAAAGGTTGAAGAAGCAGTAAAAGACTGGAAGAACAACTTAGATAACCAGTTCAGTGACTACTTTGCTCTCCAAGAAGATAAAACTGAACAAGATAAACTATCGGACGCAGTAATAGTTAACAGTCCACTTTTTCCCAGTGATATGAACCAAACAAACAGTAAAGAAATTACTCTGCAGATCATAAAGGACCAAACAAGTGTTATTGTACCAGAGTCTGAAATAAAAGAAGCCAGGTTACTAGGATCCCATGGTAGAAAAAGTGTTATGCTTAGATTCCACTCACATGACAGGAAAAAAGACTTAATTATTGCATCTATTAAAGTAAAGAAAGAGGTATACATAAATGAGTGTCTTACCAAAAAACGTCAGAACCTCCTGTATAGAGTCAGAAAACTTAAGCGGGAGAATAACGACACAATACACCAATGCTTCACACGGGATGGGAAAATTCTTGTTAGGAAAACAAATGTAGGTCAACTGTACACAATCACAAACGAGAATGATCAATCACGATTTCTCAGGGATACTAATCTTACAGAGAATAACTAAGCAATGTCCAACTTAAAAGCCTACGTAGTGTAGTGTATGTTTTGCTCCATTATTGTTCAAATTTCATTGTGCAATCTCTTAGTAATTAAATAATCAACTACCTCATTTTGTGATTTTACTAGTAAGCATAAGTCACCTTATGTGATTTTGTTATTTACTATTGTTCGCTTAAACATTAGCTGAATTGGTACTTTCTCTGTCCATATTACTACCTCATATTTATTTTAAATACTATCAATTGATATTACTTACTAAAATTAATAATTATCATTTTTACTAAAATTTCAATTTACTCTTAACATTTTTGACATTTAATAACCATTACTTGTCTAATTACCTTTACCTGTTTTAATACCACATTTACTATCTTAGATTACTCTTAATTACCTTGTACTGCCATATAACCAAGTATAACTACCAGTGCAATATTGAATGAAATAAACATTACTTTTTCACTTTTTTGTAATCATTATTACTTACTAAAATTTTATTAAACACCATATTTACTACCAGTCAATTTTACTTTTGTACATTAAACATTATCTTATACTTCCCATAACATTTTGTTGCCAAATTTTCAAGTTTGTATATTCAACCCCAACCTTTATATTATCCTTTGTACCTGTGTACCTGTGTACCTGTCTACCATCTTACTATCATATTATAACCAAGACATTACCATTGTTACTTTTTTACTATTATTCTTTTGATACTTTAATTGTGAATTTTATTTTGTCAATTTAAATCTAGTTATAATCTTGATCTTGTCAACAACATATACCAGACTCTAGTGCAATTGCAAGTACCATTTCAAATTGTATTTTTATATTATAAGTTTATATTATAATTCCTACCATCTGTCCATTTAACTTTGTTTACCATTACTTAATTTTAGTCCCTTATATATTTTCTCCTTTATTTTAGATTTATATAACTACCCTAGTTTATATATTCACAATTGTTAAAATAATCAAGGTGCTATTCTCAGGTGCTAAAGTAGAATAAGTTCACAATTTTGCCATTATATTCCAAAGCTCATTTATTTGATTACCACTTTATTGTTCACCACAACCTATATTAGTCCCTTTTATATTATAATTTTATACTATAATTCTAACTTTAAAAAATTACCTTTATAGTACTACCTACTATCATATTCCCAAGCTCCATTATTTGATCATCACTTTATTTGTATTAGTCCCTTTTATATTGTCTCCTTTATTTTAGCTTAAAAAAAAAAACTACCTTAGCTCATTATTTTACATTTGTTAAATAATTCAGGTGCTATTTTATAGCTTAAGACTATTTACTTTGTTTTATACTTAATTCTAACTATAGATTCACTACAAATCTTATGATTACAAGCATTGATCCTGATACCAACCTCTTATTTAATGACTTAAATGAATCAAACAGTTACTGTAATTACTACACTGCAGAACAATCAAAGGCACTTCTCAGTGCCAACAACAACATAACTATCTTTAACTACAATATCAGATCTTTAAGCAAGCATTACGATGACCTCATAGCATTACTAAATTCCTTACATGCCAATATGTCCATCATTACACTAACTGAAACCTGGCTAAAGCCTGATAGTACAGATGTCTATGCCATTCCTGGTTACACAGCCATACACAACTGTAGGCCAGACCAACAAGGGGGTGGCACAGCCATATACTACTCAGACCAACTAGAATGTATCACTAATACTTGCACAAGGGATGAACATGGGGAATATATAATAGCTAAATTCAAATCCAAATACCTACAAAAACCTCTCACATTGATAAACATCTACAGAGTTCCACAGTCAAACATTAGCCAATTTAGTCAAAACCTAGGAAGTATGATAACTGATGCACACATGAACAAAGATCACTTACTACTCTCAGGTGACTTCAATATAAATCTCCTGCAAGACCAGGACCCACACGTTACTGAATTCACAAACACAATGAGTAACTGTATGTTACTACCAACAGTAACAAAACCTACAAGAGTTATAGAGACTAGTGTTTCCCTACTTGACCACATCTGGACCAACACCATATCCCCTTTAAAATCAGGCATAATTACAGATAATACCACAGACCACTACCCTACTTTCCTCATAACAACTCTTGGTAAAATACCCCAAGACACTACTAAAGTCACCTTCAGACTTCACAATGAGGCAGCCATTAATAACTTCACAACAGCAGTAGCAAACATTGATTGGCACACTGAGCTAGAAATCTATACAGATATTGACGAATGTATTAATAATTTTCTAAAAAAGACCCAATACCTCTATAACAAGCACTGCCCTAAAAAATCTAAACAGATGACAGCTAAGAGACTGAACAGTCCCTGGCTAACACCCAGCATTCTCAAATCCATAAATACAAAACACCAATAAGAAAAACAGTACAGAATGGGTCACATAACCAGAGACCAAACAAAACGTTACTCGTCAATCCTAACCAGCCTGATAAGAAGGGCAAAAAAATTGTATTATGAGAACAGATTATCCAACTTACGAGGTGATATAAAAAAGACCTGGAAAACCCTATCAGAAATTCTGGGAACAAAAAAGATATCACGAAATAGCGAAATAAAATTAGCAAAATCAGATGAACCCCAACTCCCACCAACAGAAACAGCAAACAGACTCAATGATTTCTTCTCCACTATAGGACAAAACCTTGCCAATAAAATCCCAAGCTCAGATACCCCACCAAATGACTACCTCACCGGCAACTACCCGAACACACTGTTCCTAGCTCCGACTAACCCATACGAAGTCTCCCTTATTATCAACGCACTAAAAAACAAGGCAGGAGATTTAAATACCTTACCACCCTTTATATACAAAAAACTGTCACAAGTGCTATCACCAATCATTGCAACACTCTTTAACAAATCCATAGAATCCTCCACTGTCCCTACAGTACTCAAAATAGCAAGGGTCACCCCGATCCACAAAGGAGGAGACCAAACAGAGTTGAATAACTATAGGCCAATATCCAACTTACACCCTCTCTCAAAAATCTTCGAAAAATTAATTCATAAACGAATCTACTCCTACCTTATCTCCCAAAACATACTCAACCCCTGCCAATTTGGATTCAGGCCTAATAAAAATACTAATGATGCTATTATATACATGCTAGAACATATATACACTGCAATAGAGAAAAAAGAAGTCCCACTGGGGATCTTCATTGACTTACGTAAAGCTTTTGATACAGTTGACCATGACTTGCTCCACGTAAAATTGTCACACTATGGTATAAGAGGGCACTCCCTCAACTACCTCAAGTCATACCTCAGCAACAGAAGCCAATATGTGTACGCAAATGGGGCAAACTCTTCTGCGCAACCAATTACAGTTGGTGTCCCGCAGGGAAGTGTCCTTGGCCCTCTTCTCTTTCTCCTATACATAAATGACCTTCCAAATGCTTCGCAATTACTCAAACCCACACTATTTGCAGATGACACTACATACGTCTTCTCTCACCCGAGCCCAGTCACGCTAGCCAATACTGTAAATACCGAATTACAGAAAATATCTACCTGGATGAGGACTAACAAACTTACACTAAACATTGACAAAACCTACTTCATTCAGTTTGGTAACAGAGCTACAGATGTCCCTCTTAACATAATGATAAACGGATCACCTATCACAAAGCTAACAGAGGGAAAATTCTTAGGAATCCACCTTGATAATAGACTCAAATTTCATACACATATACAACAAATTTCTAAGAAAATTTCCAAGACTGTAGGCATACTATCGAAGATATGGTACTATGTTCCACAGTCAGCCCTCCTGGCCCTATATCACTCTCTTATTTACCCCTATCTCACCTATGGAATTTGTGCATGGGGCTCAACAACAATTAACCATCTCAGACCACTAATTACCCAACAAAAGGCTGCAGTTAGAATGATAACAAATTCTCACTACAGGCAGCACACTCCACCAATATTCAATACACTAAACCTACTCACCATACAAAACATCCATACTTATTACTGCACCTATTACATACATAGAACACTTAACTCTGATATTAACCCTCCCCTCAAACATCTCCTTGCCAACCTCAACAGAACACATGACCATAACACAAGGCACAGATCACTCTTTGATGTTCCTCGTGTCCATCTCACACTATGCAAAAACTCAATGCACATAAAAGGCCCTAAAATCTGGAATTCATTACCTGTAAATATAAAAGAAACACTACCTGTTTATAAATTCAAGTCTCTTCTCAAAGATCACTTACTCACCCAAAACCAAATAAATACTGAATAACTGAACCTTATAAATTGTGTATCTTAAATGTTTCTCACAATTATATCACATAAATGTTAAACCTAAAACCCAATCTAACTTTATTATTTTTTAAATACACTACCTAACAGAATACTCCATACGACTGAATGTACAACAATGCATGCAACCATATGACCTGTCTTTGTAATACTCATTTGTGCTTTATAGTTATCTGTTTACAATAATGTACTATCACTGATTTCATCATTGCTTAGTTAATTTTAAGCCAGCCCGAAATGCTATGCATAGTATAAGTGGCTTTGGCATGCTGGTCTTATCTGTATTTTTTTGTACCTCTGTATGTATGCTCAAATTGTAAATAAATAAATAAATAAATAAATCTCCCAAGAGCACAGTGTCATCAGCAAAGAGCAACTGTGGCAACTCCCACTTTATGTCTGATTCTTTATCTTTTAACTCCACGCCTCTTGCCAAGACCCTCGCATTTACTTCTCTTACAAACCCATCTATAAGTATATTAAACAACCATGGTGACATCACACATCCTTGTCTAAGGCCTACTTTAACTGGAAAATAATTTCCCTCTTTCCTACATACTCTAACTTGAGCCTCACTATCCTCGTAAAAACTCTTCACTGCTTTCAGTAACCTACCTCCTACACCATACACCTGCAACATCTGCCACATTGCCCCCCTATCCAACCTGTCATATGCCTTTTCCAAATCCATAAATGCCACAAAGACCTCTTTAGCCTTATCTAAATACTGTTCACTTATATGTTTCACTGTAAACACCTGGTCCACACACCCCCTACCTTTCCTAAAGCCTCCTTGTTCATCTGCTATCCTATTTGTGCTGTACACAGTGTTTATCCTAAACCTTACAGTATAAAATACAGTACTTACAGCATAAAAAGTGAAGTAAAACATGAAATACCAAAATAAAACAATAAAATAAAGTCATTACAAAAATGTTTTGTTGATATTCAGTAGTAAAGTTCGACTTACGACCGACTTACGACCATTTCGACTTACGACCGGTTTCTCGTAACCGAACTCGGTCGTAAGTCGGATGGTAGGTGTGTATATATACATACATATATATATATATATATATATATATATATATATATATATATATATATATATATATATATATATATATATATATATATATATATGACTTTAATAATGTACATTATTACTATATATACATACATCTAGGTTTTTCTCCTTTTTCTAAATAGCTCTTGTTCTTCTTTATTTCTTCTATTGTCCATGGGGAAGTGGAAAAGAATCTTTCCTCCGTAAGCCATGCGTGTCATTTGAGGCGACTAAAATGCCGGGAGCAATGGGCTAGTAACCCCTTCTCCTGTAGACATTTACTAAAAAAGAGAAGAAGAAAAACTTTATAAAACTGGGATGCTTAAATGTGCGTGGATGTAGTGCGGATGACAAGAAACAGATGATTGCTGATGTTATGAATGAAAAGAAGTTGGATGTCCTGGCCCTAAGCGAAACAAAGCTGAAGGGGGTAGGGGAGTTTCAGTGGGGGGAAATAAATGGGATTAAATCTGGAGTATCTGAGAGAGTTAGAGCAAAGGAAGGGGTAGCAGTAATGTTGAATGATCAGTTATGGAAGGAGAAAAGAGAATATGAATGTGTAAATTCAAGAATTATGTGGATTAAAGTAAAGGTTGGATGTGAGAAGTGGGTCATAATAAGCGTGTATGCACCTGGAGAAGAGAGGAATGCAGAGGAGAGAGAGAGATTTTGGGAGATGTTAAGTGAATGTATAGGAGCCTTTGAACCAAGTGAGAGAGTAATTGTGGTAGGGGACCTGAATGCTAAAGTAGGAGAAACTTTTAGAGAGGGTGTGGTAGGTAAGTTTGGGGTGCCAGGTGTAAATGATAATGGGAGCCCTTTGATTGAACTTTGTATAGAAAGGGGTTTAGTTATAGGTAATACATATTTTAAGAAAAAGAGGATAAATAAGTATACAAGATATGATGTAGATCGAAATGACAGTAGTTTGTTGGATTATGAATTGGTAGATAAAAGACTGTTGAGTAGACTTGAGGATGTACATGTTTATAGTGGGGCCACAGATATATCAGATCACTTTCTAGTTGTAGCTACACTGAGAGTAAAAGGTAGATGGGATACAAGGAGAATAGAAGTATCAGAGAAGAGAGGTGAAGGTTTATAAACTAAAAGAAGAGGCAGTTAGGGTAAGATATAAACAGCTATTGGAGGATAGATGGGCTAATGAGAGCATAGGCAATGGGGTCGAAGAGGTATGGGGTAGGTTTAAAAATGTAGTGTTAGAGTGTTCAGCAGAAGTTTGTGGTTACAGGAAAGTGGGTGCGGGAGGGAAGAGGAGCGATTGGTGGAATGATGATGTAAAGAGAGTAGTAAGGGAGAAAAAGTTAGCATATGAGAAGTTTTTACAAAGTAGAAGTGATGCAAGGAGGGAAGAGTATATGGAGAAAAAGAGAGAGGTTAAGAGAGTGGTGAAGCAATGTAAAAAGAGAGCAAATGAGAGAGTGGGTGAGATGTTATCAACAAATTTTGTTGAAAATAAGAAAAAGTTTTGGAGTGAGATTAACAAGTTAAGAAAGCCTAGAGAACAAATGGATTTGTCAGTTAAAAATAGGAGAGGAGAGTTATTAAATGGAGAGTTAGAGGTATTGGGAAGATGGAGGGAATATTTTGAGGAATTGTTAAATGTTGATGAAGATAGGGAAGCTGTGATTTCGTGTATAGGACAAAAAGGAATAACATCTTGTAGGAGTGAGGAAGAGCCAGTTGTGAGTGTGGGGGAAGTTCGTGAGGCAGTAGGTAAAATGAAAGGGGGTAAGGCAGCCGAGATTGATGGGATAAAGATAGAAATGTTAAAAGCAGGTGGGGATATAGTTTTGGAGTGGTTGGTGCAATTATTTAATAAATGTATGGAAGAGGGTAAGGTACCTAGGGATTGGCAGAGAGCATGCATAGTTCCTTTGTATAAAGGCAAAGGGGATAAAAGAGAGTGCAAAAATTATAGGGGGATAAGTATGCTGAGTATACCTGGTAAAGTGTATGGTAGAGTTATTATTGAAAGAATTAAGAGTAAGACGGAGAATAGGATAGCAGATGAACAAGGAGGCTTTAGGAAAGGTAGGGGGTGTGTGGACCAGGTGTTTACAGTGAAAGATATAAGTGAACAGTATTTAGATAAGGCTAAAAAGGTCTTTGTGGCATTTATGGATTTGGAAAAGGCGTATGACAGGGTGGATAGGGGGGCAATGTGGCAGATGTTGCAAGTGTATGGTGTAGGAGGTAGGTTACTGAAAGCAGTGAAGAGTTTTTACGAGGATAGTGAGGCTCAAGTTAGAGTATGTAGGAAAGAGGGAAATTTTTTCCCAGTAAAAGTAGGCCTTAGACAAGGATGTGTGATGTCACCGTGGTTGTTTAATATATTTATAGATGGGGTTGTAAGAGAAGTAAATGCGAGGGTCTTGGCAAGAGGCGTGGAGTTAAAAGATAAAGAATCACACAAAAAGTGGGAGTTGTCACAGCTGCTCTTTGCTGATGACACTGTGCTCTTGGGAGATTCTGAAGAGAAGTTGCAGAGATTGGTGGATGATTTGGTAGGGTGCGCAAAAGAAGAAAATTAAAGGTGAATACAGGAAAGAGTAAGGTTATGAGGATAACAAAAAGATTAGGTGATGAAAGATTGAATATCAGATTGGAGGGAGAGAGTATGGAGGAGGTGAATGTATTCAGATATTTGGGAGTGGACGTGTCGGCGGATGGGTCTATGAAAGACGAGGTGAATCATAGAATTGATGAGGGGAAAGAAGTGAGTGGTGCACTTAGGAGTCTGTGGAGACAAAGAACTTTGTCCTTGGAGGCAAAGAGGGGAATGTATGAGAGTATAGTTTTACCAACGCTCTTATATGGGTGTGAAGCATGGGTGATGAATGTTGCAGCGAGGAGAAGGCTGGAGGCAGTGGAGATGTCATGTCTGAGGGCAATGTGTGGTGTGAATATAATGCAGAGAATTCGTAGTTTGGAAGTTAGGAGGAGGTGCGGGATTACCAAAACTGTTGTCCAGAGGGCTGAGGAAGGGTTGTTGAGGTGGTTCGGACATGTAGAGAGAATGGAGTGAAACAGAATGACTTCAAGAGTGTATCAGTCTGTAGTGGAAGGAAGGCGGGGTAGGGGTCGGCCTAGGAAAGGTTGGAGAGAGGGGGTAAAGGAGGTTTTGTGTGCGAGGGGCTTGGACTTCCAGAAGGCATGCGTGAGCATGTTTGATAGGAGTGAATGGAGAAAAATGATTTTTAATACTTGACGTGCTGTTGGAGTGTGAGCAAAGTAACATTTATGAAGGGGTTCAGGGAAACCGGCAGGCCGGACTTGAGTCCTGGAGATGGGAAGTACAGTGCCTGCACTCTGAAGGAGGGGTGTTAATGTTGCAGTTTAAAAACTGTAGTGTAAAGCACCCTTCTGGCAAGACAGTGATGGAGTGAATGATGGTGAAAGTTTTTCTTTTTCGGGCCACCCTGCCTTGGTGGGAATCGGCCAGTGTGATAATAAAAAATAAAATAAAAAAATAATATATATATAAATATATACTTTAAAATGAATAAAATACCTAATTCATGTAGTGGTATAGGCGGTGTCGGCAGTGGACGAGAGTTTGTCTGGAGACTGAACAAAATACTTCTTGAATAATTTCACTATTATCATCTATACGGCTTATTTATCTATCAAAGTTCATCTAATATGACATAATAAACAATATAAGTAACACAGAAACCTGATATATACTCTAGAAAGAATAAAATATGTCATTATATACATGGCGGTGGCGGCCGAGGAGTGTTCGTCTGGAGACTGGACAAAATACTTCTTGAATATTTCGCTAATATCATCTAAACGGTTTATTTATCTATCACAGTTCATCTGATATGACATAATAAACAATGTAAATAACATAAAAACCTGATATATATACTCTAGAATGAATAAAATATGTCATTATATATGTGTGGCGGCAGCAGCAGCCGACAAGAGTTTGTCTGGAGACAGGACAAAATACTTCTTGAATATTTCACTAATATCTACACGGTTTATTTATCTATCACAGCTCATGTAATATGACATAATAAACAATATAAATAACATAGAAACCTCATACATACTCTAGAATGAATGTCATTATATATGTGGCAGTGGCCGACGAGTGTTTGTCTGGAGACAGGACAAAATACAGTGGACCCCCGCATACCGTTGGCATCACATAACGTTTAATCCGCATACCGATACATTTTATCGCTAAAATTTTGCCTCGCATACCGCTTAAAAACCCGCTCACCGCTGTTCGTCCGAGACGCGTCCAATGAGCGCCTTAGTCAGCCTCACATGTTCCGCCGGTGGCATTGTTTACCAGCCAGCCTCCGCGGTAGCATCCAAGCATACAATCGTAACATTTCGTATTATTACAGTGTTTTTGGTGATTTTATCTGGAAAATAAGTGACCATGGGCCCCAAGAAAGCTTCTAGTGCCAACCCTACAGCAATAAGGGTGAGAATTACTATAGAGATGAAGAAAAAGATCATTGATAAGTATGAAAGTGGAGTGCGTGTCTCCGAGCTGGCCAGGTTGTATAATAAACCCCAATCAACCATCGCTACTATTGGTGGTACAGCTGCTGCTGCTGCACTGTCAGCTGCTGCTGCTGTAGCATTGTCTGCTGCTGCTGTAGCATCGTCTGCTGCTGCTGTAGCATCGTCTGCTGCTGCTGTAGCACTGTCAGCTGCTGCTGCTGCTGTAGCATCGTCTGCTGCTGCTGTAGCATCGTCTGCTGCTGCTGTAGCATCGTCTGCTGCTGCTGTAGCATCGTCTGCTGCGGCTGTAGCATCGTCTGCTGCTGCTGTAGCACTGTCAGCTGCTGCTGCTGCTGTAGCATCGTCTGCTGCTGCTGTAGCATCGTCTGCTGCTGCTGCTGCTGTAGCATCGTCTGCTGCTGCTGTAGCATCGTCTGCTGCTGCTGTAGCATTGTCTGCTGCTGCTGCTGCTGTAGCATCGTCTGTTGCTGCTGTAGCACTGTTGTTGGTGTGGCTTATTGAGAATATACCAAGAAACAATTAACCCCAGAGGATTTGCCACCCAGGATAACCCAAAAAAGTCAGTGTCATCGAAGACTGTCTAACTTATTTCCATTGGGGTCCTTAATCTTGTCTCCCAGGATGCAACCCACACCAGTCGACTAACACCCAGGTGAACAGGGAAAAATGCCTGGAACTAGTGCTCATATTGGTGAATTTAAAGCCAGCAAAGGTTGGTTTGAGAGATTTAAGAATCGTAGTGACATACACAGTGTGATAAGGCATGTTCTGGAAGAAAATACCAAACAGGACCTACAGTACTCAGGAGGAAAAGGCACTCCCAGGACACAGTGTCTCATCAGTCATTGCTGCATCTTCAATAAAGGTAAGTGTCATTTATTCTTCATTTAGTAGACTAGTACATGCACAATATATACTGTGCATGTATCCTTCTCTTTGTGTGTAGGAAAATGTATATTTCACGTGGTAAAAATTTTGTTTTCATACTTTTGGGTGTCTTGCACGGATTAATTTGATTTCCATTATTTCTTATGGGGAAAATTCATTCGCATACCGATTATTTCGCATACCACGGATTAAAATCGGTATGTGGGGGTCCACTGTACTCCTCGAATATTTTGCAATCAACTCTATGGCTTATTTATCTATCACAGTTCATCTAATGTGAGAAAATAATCAATATAAATAATACAGAAACCTGATATATACTCTAGAATGAATAAAATATGTCATTATGTAACAGGTGGAGGTGGCCACAACCCATCCCTCTATGTTGTGGTAAACACTGCCATCTAGTGACAGCCTTTTAAAGCCATCTATTATAATTATTATGTAGTACATTATTATTATACATATATTATTATTATACATATTACAGTGGTCCCTCATTTTTCGCAATTAATCCGTTCCTGGAAGTGTGACTATTATCGAAATTTACGATTTTCGAATCAATTTTCCCCATAAGACATAATGTAAATTCAATTAATCCGTTCCTGACACCCAGAAGTATTAAAACAAAAAAATTTTTTACATGAAATATAGATGTAGTACATAAACAATACAATGGGACATGAATAAAAGAAACATTAACAGCATAACACTTACCTTTATTGGCAATTCTTCTTAATGTATGGAAGACTGGAGGAGGACAGAGATTGGATTATTTACAGTTTGGAAGGGGAATCCCCTTCCATCAACACCTCGGGTACCAATTGCTTTTCTGGGGTTACTTCTCTTCTCTGTTTCTTATTGCCACTAGGACCAGCTTGAGTCACTGGGGTCCTGTCTCGCAAAAAAAGTGTCCAGAGAGCTCTGTTTCTGGCGTCTCTTTAAAAATAGGTTGGATAAATACATGAGTGGGTGTGGGTGGGTGTTATGCAGGGTTCTGCATGACATCGTAATGTACATATAGTAGAGAAGTGTGCCATAATAGTATGAATGTTATAATTGTAAAGAATAATTTTATAATTCATAATGTGCATTTGGGGGCCTGTAAAGTACTCTAACTGTAATTATAAAGAAATCATGCTAGGGATTTATTTTCCAAGGGTGTTTGGGTAAGCGTAGTAAGCATGGCTTGGGGCAGTCACGTGGAGTCAGCATGGTGTGGAGGCTGGCGTCGGAGATGCTGTGTTTAAGCTAAGTTTGTAGTTGTGTACTCCTTTTATTTAACCAATTCAAGCCAATTCTATGGCTTACCTGTATGCTCACCTAGGCTCTGACATGGTCAGGGTGCTGTGGGATGAGTGAGGAAATAAGAAATGGGGTTTGTAGTGGAGTAGTGACGGCCTGGCGCTGACTAGGCCTAGTGGTTATGGTGGCTGGACCTCCAGCCAGCTGTTTCTTGTGTACCGTCATTTGGGCGTTTAGGATTAAGGTGTTTCTAGAGTGTGTATATAATGTTATGTTGAATAAATAGATGTATTTTCCTAACTGGGATTTTGCCTAACCCTCTGTTAACCAACCCATTGAAGTAACACATACTGGTTTAGGGCTTTCTGTTTTGACTGGGATAGCCCTGGGTGGCCTGTTCATGCTTGAGATGTGTGTAACTTTTACCTTTGCCCTTAGACAAAGCTCAAGCCCCCAGCTATCCCACATTTCTGCGTAACAGTGGGTGCGAGTTGGACCTGACTAGCTTGTGCTACCAGGTCTGGTGCCATGCTCCTTCCTTAAGTGGAAGTGACCTGACTAGGTGGTCACTGTTCTAGGCCGGGAGGTGGCATGGACCTTCTTTGCATAAGTCAACAGGCCTGTTGCAGTGTCCCTTCCTTTTTATGTTCTTATGCTCTGTGGTTGTAGAACATCTCTCTCACATCAAAGGTACCTACTGGGAGAAGCTGCGATAAGCAGAGACAGCAACAAGGCTAAGTATCCTTATTGTTGATACCTAGTTAATGTGTTGTTCTACAAATTTACTTGACCATAATTTGGTGAGATAAATTATACCATACAAGTGCTAGTATAACCAAGGTTATATACCATACCTGGAGTGTTAGTATAACCAAGGTTACATACCATACCTGGAGTGCTAGTATAAGCAAGGTTATATACCATACCTGGAGTGCTAGTATAACCAAGGTTACATACCATACCTGGAGTGCTAGCATAACCAAGTTATATACCATACCTTGAGTGCCAGTATAGCCAAGTTATATACCATACCTTGAGTGCTAGTATAACCAAGGTTATATACCATACCTGGATCAGATTTTGCCACTGAAGTGGCTAGTTCATTGTGCACCCCATTAACAGTAGTGCAAGAGCATATGGATACACAAAAGGCCTAGGAACTAGGCCCCAAAAGGGTTAACAGGTGTACATATGGATTTATATCTACAATTCACTTATCTGTTACAGGTCTGCCATCACAAATCTGGCAATCAGTTATTCGATTCCTTCAGTTATTCGGCACTAATTTTGGCTAGCATAATTTCAAATTTCCAGGGTCGCCACACCAACCTGCTGGTACTGTTTGATGGCGCTACTTGCTGCATAAGTCATTCCAATTTCTTTTTCTCCATTTATTGTTTTAACCTGCTTACTTTTAGCCCTAGCCATGGTTCCAATGAATAAAAGAAATGCTTCTCATTATGTAAAGCACCTACACAGTACATTATCCATTAAAGATAAGGTGGCTTTGAAGCCACTGTCGGTTGCCATGAGCTCAGTCTCATGAAGCAGGAGAATATGCTTTATTATTACACTAATATCAACACTACAGCTTATTTGCCTATCACAACTGATCTAATATGACAAAAGAAACAATATAAATAACATAAAACCTGTTAAATACTCCAGAATGAATAATATTTGGCATAACACCGAGTAGTTCAACAGTTATGAAGAGGATATGGTAAACAAATACCATTCTCCTATCCCTGTCTTGGTGGTTCATATTAGTGAAAACGGAGTATAGCACAGGGCTAACTATGATATACACTCGTACGCCACCATAAACATGAAACAAAGAAGTTATTTTCTCTCTATAGATTATCACACATAGCATATGTGTAGAGAACCTAGGATAACCCCATAAAAAGTCAACATGGCTTATTTTTAGTACCTGGCTTGGGTTAGCCATATATGATTTTTGGTAAATATTCGATTCCCAGCCAGGGTAGAAACATTAGGCGTTTCTTTACACCTGTTGTCTATGTTTACCCATCAGTAAATGGGTACCTGGGTGTTAGTTGACTGGTGTGGGTGTTACCCTGGGACACTGACCTAATTTTCTTGAAATACTCAGCATAACAAGTGCCTTTCTATATAGTAGTATGTCACTGATGTCAGCTAGGCCTGTATACCTTGTACATGTACGTGTAGTAAATAAAGATATTATTATTATTATTATTATTATTTTCTCAGTTGTTTGTTGGGTTATCTTATTCAAACTTGGGCAATGTATGATGGAAAGATACTTCTTCATGTACGCCAAAAACGAAAGAAATCAGACCATAAATAGCGGAGTTCACTTCTCAGCCATTAGTGACCGCTTAGCGGTATATTTTTGTATGGTTGTTATGGTTATATTCTCATTTTTTCGGTCTCATTTGATAGAATGAAAGATATATTACAGAAATAGATATGATTTTGATTGCTTTCATGACGAAAAGTACCTTGAAATTGCGCTCACAGTAGCGAAAATGTTCTATTCTTTAGCGAAGCTCAAGAGTAAACAAATGACGTCACCGTCCAATACCTGTCCGCCTACCAGTCAAAATTCCAATACGGAGTCAAGAATGGATTGACATTATTTATACAATTATTACAATAATGCAGTAGTCTGCATAACAGTAAATCTTCTATTTTTTGTGAATAAAAATTCCAAATCAGGCTCTGATCCACCAGGAAGCCTGGTCAGAGACCGGGCCGCGGGGGCGTTGACCCCCGGAACTCTCTCCAGGTCTCCAGGTAAGAGTAATATAAGAGGGGCCTGTAGCTGTGACTAATGAACAGAGAAAATGTTATTTTAGTGCCAGGAATGTCTGCATTGTTTATTCTGGATCCTATTTTGAAATTGGCATCTGTTGAAATTGAATCGTCTCTCGACCTGCGGGGAGAGAGGACGCTTCTACAGGTTCTCTTGCACCCCACCTGGTGAGGAAAACATAGCATTAGCACCAAGATGGCGGACCGACTGTACCGGCGCATAAATACTGTCTGCATTGAGCTGGTTAGAGGATCTTTAAGCAACGCCACGATGAACGTTCTCCTGCCAAACATTATCAGGGACTGTTATGGCATCCTCAATGAAGAGCTGTATGGTGTGGCACTGAATGGTATGTCAAGGGTCTTCGTGAAGTTCATGAGGGCTGACTTCTATTCTACCATCGTCGACGAATTTCAAGAAAGGCGGATGAGTATCAATACGGCAGTGGAAGTATGCTTGCATGATGTGTCTAAGTATTTTACTTGGGTGAAGGTACGGAATGTACCTTTTGAGGCAACAGCCTACAGCCTACAAGATGTGTTCAGTAGTTATGGGACTGTACACTCGACGAGCATGGGAATGTGGAGGGACGGCCCTTATGAGGGGATGCCGGAAGGATCCTTCACACTGAAAATGACCCTGAGGAGGCCGATACCATCTTATGTTACATTGCATAACCATAGAACACAGGTTTTTGTACACTATGCGGGGCAGAGGAAGACGTGCCGTTTATGTGACTCTTATGAGCACATGGTGGCACAATGCCCCAGGAGACAGGGCCCTAGGCGTCAGGAGACAGCTTCTGTGGATACGCCATTAGAAGCCGCAGACGTTATGACAGGTGAAGTGGAAAGCCGGGGTACAGGCCTATGGAGTGAGGAGGTCGACAGGGCAGAGGTGGTTTTGGAGACGTGTGTTACACTACCAGTGGAAATGGGGGGGGGGGGGGGGGAGGGAATATCACTGGCAGACAGACCGTTAGATACTGCAGAGTCAGCTCAGGACGGGATTTTGGAGGCTGTGCTGAAGGATTTTTTGGAAGAGTCGGAGCATGGTGTGGAAAGTGATGTGAGGTCAGGTGATGACAAGGTGATGGATGAACAGAAGCAGGGTAAGGAAGACTTGAGTGAGGTTCGAAAGGAGAGCAATGTGGTGGTGGAGGTCCATCAAGAAGATGTGGTTGCAGAAGAAATGTGTGTAGAGGGTAGCTCCCGCAAGAGATCAGCGGGGGCATCAGACATGGACGAAGTCCTCACACCAGCGCAGAGGCCTGGGAAGAAGATGTGGGCAGCTGTGGTAGCAAAGGCAAGTCCGGGAGGAGGGGGGGGCAATGGGAAGCTAGGTGGGAAGGGACAGGGAGGGGTTGGAGGGCAGGAACGAGGAATTGATAGAGAAGAACCGAGACCTATGAAAGGAGGACCAAGTAAGCCTCAGCGGCACAGGGGTAAGCCGCCATTCTTGTAAAATTCAGGTGTGTAACTTTCAATGTAAACGGTCTTAAAACCGAGGTCAAGAGGGTATGGTTAGAGTGGGTTTTGAGGAGATTTAGTATTGATGTTTGTTTTTTGCAGGAACATAACCATAGGTTAGGATGTGAGTTGTTGTTGAAAGGTTATAGGTTGTTTACATGTGATGCTTTGAGGTTGAAAGGAGGTGTGGCTGTGGCGGTAAAGGAGACCAGTCCTTTGCGTATCCTGGGTTGGGAGGAGGGGGGGGGGTGGGAGGGTTGTCAGGGTGGATGGGTTTTGGGGGGCCAGGAGGGTTAGTTTTGTAGGTGTGTACATGCCAGCAACTAGTAACACTAGAGTGAAGGTGGATTTTGTACGCGAGGTTCTAGTATATCACTTGAGAGGTTTACCTGCTTTTACGGTGATTGGTGGGGATTGGAATTGTGTCATTAGGAAGGGTGATGTGGTTCCGAGCGGGGCGGGTTGTATTTTGGGGGTTCTGCGGGATGTTTTGCGAGATGTTGGAGTGGTAGATGTGGTGGGAAGTAGGGGATATGGAGTGGAGCACACTTTTATTCGTAGGGGATATGAGGCACGGTTAGATAGGATTTATGTTAGGCAGGGCATAGGTGTGGAGAGGGTGAGGACTATCGATGTGGGTTTTCTAATCATCGTGCTGTTATAGCAGATTTGAGGGTAGATGGCATAGTGAGAGTTTATGCAGGATACTGGAAATTAAATGTAAGGCTACTTAGGGATGAGGGTGACCCTACGGGGTTTGAAGATTGGTGGAAATCCTTTTGGGAGACTAGGAATATGGAAATGGATTTGCTGGATTGGTGGGAAATGAGGGCTAAAGTTGAAATTGCAAATTTTTTTAAAGTATGGGGTAAGGAGATGGCTAGGTGGAGCTATGGCCTACAAAATTATCTTGAGGGTCAGTTAAATGACTGTTATGCAGAGGAACGGGTGGGGCGGAGTGAGGACATGGAACGTTTGCGAAATAGGTTGGCGGAAATTCACAATGAAAAATTTGAGGCAATTCGAGTTAGGGCAGGGTTGGAAGATGTCTTAAGGGGAGATAGGCCATTGGGTTTTGTATTAAGGAGGTTTAAGGAACGGCAGGCGAAGACCACCTTGGCGTATATTGAGGCAGGTACTGGGGGGGGTGGCTTTGAGGAGGGTCAAGGCCTATCCACCACGGAAAATATTAGTTTGTATGCAGATTTTTGGTTTAGGGAGAAGTGGAGGAGGGTTGGCGGGGGAGTGGGTGAGGGACGGTTTGGGGATGAAGGGTTTAATAGGGTATTAAGTGAGCAGGACAGTGACAGAATCGAGGGTAGTATTAATGTAGAGGAGGTGGAGGAGGCAGTTTTTGGGATGTGCCAGGGTAAAACCCCAGGCATAGACGGAATACCAAACGATTTTTATAGGTACCATTGGGGGAGTGTACGGCATTGTCTGGTGGGTGTTTTGAGTTGTATGTTAAGTAGTGGGAGGATGGGGAAATCACAAAGAACGGGTGTCACGGTTTTAGTGCCCAAAAAGAAGGAATGCCGAGTTTTGAATGATTACCGTGCGATTACGTTAATGTGCTCGGATTACAAGATTTTTGCTAAGGTTTTGGGCAACAGAATGAGGAAAGTGTTGGGTTTAGTGTTACATAGGGGACAGTTGGGAATTCCAGGAAGAAGGATGAGGGATGGACATGGTTTGATTAGGGATTTTCTAGAGAGATGTTCGGGAGGGGGAATACTAGGTTTAGATTGGGTGAATGCTTATGATTGCGTGGACAGAGATTTCTTAGGGGTTTGCTTAGAGAGGTTGGGGTTTCAGGAGGGGGTAGTGAGGTGGGTGAACACCCTGTATGCAGGGGCAGAGGTGAGGGTACAGGTCAATGGGAGGTTGGGTGAAAGTGTACCAATGGAGAGAGGTTTGAGGCAGGGCTGTCCGATGTCACAGCGGCTCTTTGCGTGTGTGCAGAATCCTTTTTATGAGTCTGTTGAGAGGGTAATGAACAATCAGGAGATGGAAGGGGGGTGCAAAGGGGGCATCGTTGGGTATGTGGATGATACTACTGTTTTGCTAAGGGGTAAGGAGGAGTTAAGGAGGGTGGGTAGAGTGATTCAGATGTTTGGTATGAATACCGGAATGAGAGTTAATACGGTGAAATCAAGGTTACTAGAGGTCGGTAATTGGATAGGGGGGGGCTTGGGGATGGGGTTAGGATGGACAGTGGTTGACAGAATCAAGGTATGTGGGATATGGTATTTGGCGGAAGTGCAGGCATGCAGAAGGGTAAATTCGGAGTCTGTCACGGGTAAGGTTTTAAGTAGACTAGGAGGTTTAATTGCGAGGGACTTAGCTTTACATCAGAGGGTAGTGGTGGTAAATTCACTTGTCTATAGCAAGGTATGGGGGGTGGCAGAGGTTTTTCCCTTAGAGGTACGAGATATTGGGGAAATGCAGAGGAGGGTGCTGAAGTTTGTGTGGGGATTTGGGAGGGCATGGTTAAATAAGGAGGTAGTTATGACGGATGTTCGGAGAGGGGGTTTAGGTTTGTTGCCTTTAGGACTGAGAGTAATGGCTGTATATATCAAGTGGAGGTATATGAGGGAAGGGGGTGTGAGGGGCGCTAAAGTAGGAAGAGTTATGGAGGAGGCACGTAAATGGTGGAGTGGGAAGGAATTGAGGGTTTGTGAAGATATGTTGAGATTTTTATTGACAGTGCAACAGGTGGATAAAATCAAAGTGAAACGGTTGGTGAGGGTAGTGAAAGGTCAAGGAATTATGCAAGGGGTAGCCGTGTATCCAACGTATGATTGGGGGGTTATTTGCAAAGATTTTAGTAAGCTTCGGATACCGGCTAGAGTAAGAGAATTAGTATATAGGTTTATCATGGGGATTCTGGCTTCCAAGGAGGTGTTACGTAGTATGGGGTTTGTGGAAGAGGCTTTTTGTCAGTTTTGTGGTGATGTTGAAACGGCGTTTCATGTGGTCTTCTTTTGTACCTCCTTGGAGGGGGTGAGATCATGGATGGGTGGGGTTATCAGACTGTTGGGGGGGGGTCGTTTGCTGCTTTTAAGGGCTTTACTACTAGATGTAAGGGGAGTGCCTAGGGATGTTGGAAGGGCTATAATGTATATCATAGTGGATTATCTGGACATTTCATGGGGAATGAGGGGATTAAGGGGTGATATGAGGATAAAAGCGTTGGCGGCTAGATTCTATAGGACGAAGTGTAGGAATAAGTTGGTTTATGGGGCGTCTTGGGAAAAAAGTTTCCCGGAAGGTTATAGGAACCTCACTGTGGGTTCCCTTAGGCGGGGTCCCTGAGGAGGGACAAAGGAGTGGTCTCCTTATGGGGGGATGTAAAGGGGGGGGGGGTTTGGTTTTATCTGGAACTGATGTAGTGTGTAAGAGGAAGGTAGTGAGAATTAGGTATGGATGGTACGCCATGTTTCACGAGAATGTTTGTCATAGTGAGATGTAAGTGTGGTTTCCAGGGTTATATTTCTAAGCCTGATGGTTATGTTCACTGGGTTTAAAATTTCCTTGAAAGCCAGGATACCGAGCCCTTAGGATCTCGTTTTTAAGTAATTTGATTGGCACGTTGGTATCAACAAAAAATTTTTCTGAGATACGTGTCAGTTCTTTTGGGACTGGCACATTACAGCAGCCTTATCCTTATTACTACTCTAGTCTTACGTTTAACTTTTATTGTCAGATGAAGGTTCTATGTGAAAAAATTTAAGTGTATGTATAGGTTTTGGGTCTATACCATGTTTTTATGGGGTTAAACCAACAAAGTCTTGTGGACAAGATTTTCGGTTTATATACATATGTGGGAGGTATAATTATGTATAGGGTTTGGTTATAAACCCTTTAATGTGCTGAGGTTTGTTATAAATACTTGTTTTGGATTCTTTTATTATTGTATTTTACATGCATGTTCTGTTTTCTGTATCAACATTATTGTATTAGAGGGTTAACATATTAATAATAGTAAAATCCTGTTTCTCTATGGTTATTGTGTAAGGAATCATATGTTCCTTCCGGTTTCCTATTGGTTAGGATCTAATGTACCATAACCTAACCAATAATCTGTACCCTGTCATAGAGGGTATGTTAGGGTTTTGTTTTGTTTTGTAGAGGTTATGGTAGTTTTGGTTAATCTTGTGATGTTGTACATTTGTATGATGTTTTTGTTGTAATAGGACATGTCAGGTATTCATTTTATATTGTTAAACTATGTAAAGTTTCTTTTTGGTGTGTTTTCTTTGGGTACAATGGCTTGGCGGCAACTATTAATGACTGATAAACTTTAGTGAGGTTTGTCTTAGAGTGTATTGTTTTTGCTATAACAAGATGTTATAATACTTGTTCCCGCAAGGAATAACCTGGTACTAGTAGAACAAAAGAATGTTTTGTATTCCTGTACTTTATTATGCATCCTTTGTACTTTTGTAAGGTTTCTAATAAAAATATAAAAAAATCTGTTGAAATTTGTGTGAAATTGGCCAAATTGCCAATTTCTGACCACTTTATTGGGTAGTTGAAATAAGTGAATGGGCAGTTTCTTGTACTCAGTTGACAGACTAGAAGTAAATAAG